>NW_020950758.1:5927913-5940724 GCF_900497805.2 Vombatus ursinus | reverse complement strand
CTCTGGGCTCAAGCCTCCACTCGCTCTCTGGGCTCAAGCCTCCACTCACTGTCTGGAGCCAAAGCTTCCTGAAGCGGCTGGGCTCAAGCCTCCACTCACTCTCTGGGCTCAAGCCTCCACTCACTCTCTGGGCTCAAGCCTCCACTCACGCTCTGGCGTCTGCGTGGAGACCAGATCCACGCCACCCCAAAGAGACCACCTGATTCCAGCAAGTGGGAGAAGGTGGGGGAGAGGAAGAATAATGACCGTTTTGAGCAAGGACACGGAGTAGTGGCCTGGAAGCTAGAAGAGCTGTACTCTGACGGATGCTGTTTGTGTGATCCTGGTGCACCACTAGAGCTGGTAGCGCCCCAGGCAGCTCAGAGAATTAGAGAGTGGGTGTCAACTTGTGTCGGTAGAGGGGCCTTCCTCATCTGGAAGTTGTCTGCAGGTACCAGTGAAATCACAAGTCCGGTGCCGATGCATAAAAACTCCCATTCTGTCCTGCTCTGAGGTCTCCAAAGTGCCTTCCATAAAACAGCCATGGAGCGGAGGTAGCGCACACTCCCTTTTACAGGAGAGAGACTCAGAGAAATTGTTTTGTCCAGGGCTGCACGCCTAGCAAATATTGAAGCCAGGGCTTTAACCCAAAAGTTCTGATGCCAGAGCAGCGCCCTGCCCGAGACGGCAGCGCTCCGGCCCCTCCACACCCTCCCGTTCCACTGAGCGCAGGGGCCCGGCACAGAATAAAGACATTCTTGTTCATCCATTCTACGTAACCTCAGAAGCAGCAGAAACAACAATCACAACAACAACGGTGTGAAATTCTAACATCGACACCCACAAAGCAATAGAGGCTCTTCGTGCCCGGGCTGCCTTAGTCTCCCTAGCTCACATGGATCCGAGCAGCCACAGTCGGACAGGCCGTACCTCGACCCCGACAGTGACGTCATTTTGCTCCTCTTTCAGCAGGAAGGACAACAGCCAGCCAACCGCCCCACTGATCTCTGAGCTACAGTACGGAACAGAGATCTTTCCGAATGCGGAGAGGGAGCGGGAGAAGTCAGGATCCGGGGGTGCTGGCTGAGGGGGCCATCCCATCCCCCCCAGGGCTCTGCCAGTCACTGGAGTCATCCTGACGATGGGGACGCTCAGCTCAGCCCCCAACACCTTCATTCAAGTACAGAAAGGGATGATTTTATCTTTCCATGGCTATCCATATACCTTACAATATCCACCTATTTGATCCATCAGAACACGAGATACGAAAGGGGAACCGAAAAGTGACTCCTTTCGGGAATCCTTTCTATCTGAACTCCATTACAAAAGAGGAAAGCAGATGAAAACAATAAGAATACAGGCCGTGGCTCTCTAGGGTTGGAGAAACATTTTACACACAAAATTTTGGAAGATCCTCCCAGCAATCCTATCCCAGCCATCCTGAGGTAGGTGCTACTATTATCCCCATAGTACAGAAGCAAAAACCGAGGCTGAGAAGATGAAGCAATTTCCCGGGGACACAGAGCTAGGAGGTGTTGGGGGTTCGAATCCAACCTAGGTTTTCTTGACTCCAAATAGAACGCTCTGTCCACGAGGCTGCTCCTCTCAACGACTGCAGTGGGAAACGCGTGAGAAAAACCGTCCACACTCTCGGCTGAGCTAAGGTCTTAGCAGAGGCACCTCTGTGAGCAATACGCCCGGAGGGAGGTTCTGGCTGACAGTGCTGCTGATAATCAGAGAATTCACTCTCACTGAAGAAATTTCCACAGCACATTTACAGGAAGCGTGAGACAAAAGAGGAAGGAATTTGACGTTGAGGAAAGCACAGAAGTGTACCGTTTTTTATTTATTTTACCTAAAGAGAACAAGAGTAGACATGCCCTTCTTGGTAGGACCTGCTCAAGGGTCTTCCTGAGAAGGATTAAGGGCAGCTAGGTGGAGCAGCGGACAGAATGCTGGGAGACTCACCTCCCTGAGTTCAAATCCAGCCTCAGACACTTCCTAACCAGGTGACCCTGGGCAAGTCACTTCGCCCCGTTTGCCTCAGTTTCCTCATCTGTAAAATGAGCTGGAGAAGGAGACAGAAAACCACTCCAGTATCTCTGCCAAACAGACCCCAAAAGGGGTCACGGACAGTCAGACACAACCAAAACAACTGAACAACGACCTAATTCTAATCTGCAAGGCCGAGGACTCTCTTCCAAGGCTAATCCCTAATTTTCAAGTAGTCCTTAGGCCCTGAGAATCTCTGTCCCCTTCTCAGGGTCTCAGTTTCCTCCTCAGCAAAATGAGGGTGTGGGGTGTGAGGAGGGCTCAGGCCTTAAACCTTCTACGAGTCTATGAAATCCCTGAGGAGGAGGGAATGAGTGACTGCCCCTCCCTCCTACATCCAAGCATAGAAGGCGAATTAGTCATAAAATGGGCCAGCCGCAGGAGAGGAAGGTGCTGGCAAGGGAGAGGCAGAGAAGTCACCGCTTGCTCAGGAGAGAGGTCTGAGGGCAGGAGGCTGGAGGGAGAAACCTGGGCCTTGGGCTGGGGCCGGGGTCCACAGGAGGGCAATGCCACTTAGGGCCATTGTATGGAAGCTCTGGGAATTAGTACCTTTCTTTTCTGTTAGAGAAACATGAAATCTCCAAATGCCTTGCTTTTCAAATGAAAACCAGGAAACAGAAATTGTATTCAAGAAATACTCAACTCAAAAATAAAACAGTAACAGTAAGCCTCCACAGTGCCAGCTCTAGAGCCCTTCAGAGTATGGGAGGAGGGAGGGGAGTTGAGGAGGCAGGAGGCAGCAGGGGAGGATGGAGAACCTGAGAAGGGCTCAGAGGCGGCGTCCAGGAAGCGGGGCAGGGACTGCTATTTCTATGGTAGGCCTGTCCACAGTGGCGCCTGGCACATAGTAAGGGCTTAAGAAACGCTTGCTGACTGACTGGCTGAATTGTAGGATTGGGAGCCTCAGTCTTCTTCATCTGTAAAATGGTGCACCTTCGAGTTCATATAACCCACCTCCTCATTTTGCACATGGGAATCGTAAGAGCGCCCATGGAGAGGCCTTTACAAGTCACTTGATCCAGGCTCCTCAGGTGACACGGCTCATCCCAGGACCCCCAGGAAGGAAGAGCAGGGCTGACAGTGCAGTGCCTGACTCCAGACTTGGCGCTCTCTCACCACGGAATCCTGCTGCCGTGCAGAAGCTGCGGGCTGATGTCCTGGAGCCGCTGGGTGACCCTGCGTCCCTCCTGTCGCTCTCTGGCCCTGGGCTTCCTCATCCTCATGCACAGATACTTTTCCTGCCTACATCCCACTGAGCCACCAGGAAGCTGGGACAGAGCGATCTCTAGGTTAATGACCCATATGTGCTATATAAATGATGGCATGTACGGAGGGAGGGGAGAAGAAGCACAGAAAGCCGGGCTGGAGGCCAGGTTCACAGACTACACCCTGCAAAGGGTGGGGTGGGAAAGGGGAGGGGACCCAGTTTCTAATCCCAGCATCTGGGAGATTTTTGGAAAGGGTGGCACTTAGTACCCAGGGGACTTCCCTGGGCCTCAGTTTCCTCCTCCATAAAATAGAGAGGTTGGACTCATGCCCTGGAAGTTCCCTTTCAGCTCTGAATCTGTGAATCCTTCCAGGCCCACCCACTCCAGCCTTCCCCACAAAGCTTCATCAACTGCCCTATAAAAGTGTCCTCACCTGTCAGCTGCTGAGGAAGGGGACCCTGGGCTCAGCCTCAGGCTGCCTGCCTCAAAGGAAGAGGGCCCAGGCTCCCTGGGAGTCCTACCCAGTGAGGATGTGATGGGAAGGGCCACAGAAAGACCTTAAGCACAGCCTTGTCTGGCCTCCCCCCAAATCTCAAATGCCTTCCTCCCACCAGGGTGGCGCAGTGGGTAGGGCCATGGGCTTGGGGAAAGGAAAGCCTGAGTTCATCTCTCCATCTCAGACACGTAGTGGTTATATCACTGCCCAGCCTCAGTTACCTCATCTGTAAAACGGGGATAATAACAGTCATCCTCCCTCACTGGGTTGTTGTGAGGACTAGAAGGGGTAACATGTGTAAAGGTTTTGCAAACTTTAAAGCCCCACGTAAAATATCGACCAGCAGCAGAACCTTCTGCAGAAGCACTTTGAGTCAGGAGATGCGGATTCGAATCTTCCCTCCTGTCACAGCTCCCCAGGGCTATCTCAGCAGCCTCCCTGGCCTCCCTGCCTCTCCAGGCTTAGCGTCCCCTACAGCCTCCACGCATCATTATTCCTAGAGCACAGAGCTGACCCGCTCACTCCCCAACACAAGAGATTCCAGTGGCTTTCTACTGCCCCGGGGATGAAAACAAGCTCCTTTGTTGGACACTGAGAGCCCTTGACAGTCTGGCCCCGCCACCATTCCAGGCTTCTGACATATCGCTTACCCACCAGATGCCAATCTACCAGCCAGGCCGGCTTACGTCTGTTCCTCGCCTATGACATTCCATCTACCCCGTAATTGGAAAGCCTTTCCTCCTCACCTCCACACCTCCACACCTGAAAATCCCTAGCTCTGGCACAAGGGCCATCTCCCACGCCCAGGCTTTTCTTGGTGTCCCTCATTGCTCGGACCCCTGGAAATGATTTTGTATTTACTTAGATGGTGCTTTTCCAAGAGAGAAAAAATGGTTTCATTTTTATCTCTATCCCCAGTACCTGACACACAGTCCCTGCTACAGTCTGGAGATCTCCCAGGGAAGGGGAACAGAGACACACACTCTCCAGACAGACACAGACACTTTCAGGTGATAGCCGGGACCTGGAGGCCTTTTTTCACGAAGGATGACCCTCGGCAGCAGAGAAGAGAGCTGATCGTGGATTTCAGCAAGACGCAGCTCTGGCCGTGCAGAGGAGTAGGCTGTTAGAGCCCAGCCACCGTGCTAGCAGAGATACTGAGCCTGACGGACAGCCGCAAGGCTCAGCAGCCACAGAAGGACCTGCTCGCCTCACTGGGTGTGTGCACTGAGTTCATACACACTCTTCCCACAGACACTGTGGCTATTCCTGGAGGGTGGGCCCCAGCCCTGTGGAGGGAAGGCTTCATGATTACTGGTCTCCCTAAGTTCTTTGTCTTGAGCTAAACGTGTTTACCGGAAGTAACCCAGTGAGCTATAGTTTTAGGAGCCTGGACCCCAAAAGTACACTCTTAAACCTGGGAACACTTACCCCTCTGAGGACCCAACATGAAAATCTGTGACAGTCAAAGGGCGCACATAGAGCGCCGAATGTCAGAGCCGAGAGGGACCTTAAAGGCTATCTGCTTCAAAATCCTCCTTTGAGAACTGCTCATGATTGCTGGCATGTATAGAGAATTTTATGAACATTATCTCATGTGAACCTCACATCAACTCTGAGGTGTGGGTGCTATTATTTTACAAATGAAGAAACTGAGGCAGACAGAGGTTAAGTGACTTAGCCAAAGTCACACATTTAGTAAGAGTGTGAGGCTGGACAAGCACTCGTGTCTTCCTGACTTCGGGCCCAGGGCTCTATCCACTGCACCTGCCTATCGACCCCACATTTTACAGAGGAGGAGCGGGGAGTTGGAAGCGAGTTCAAGATTACATGATCCAGAGTTCAAGACCCAAATGAATTGATGCTGAATGAAGAGGGCAGAACCAGGAGAACGCTGCACGCAGTAACAGCAACATTGTGCGATGAAGACCTGGGAACGACTTAGCTCTTCTCAGCAGTGCATCAGTGAGGAACTGAGGACGCATTGGAATCCGTGTCTTCTGACTCCTGAGCCACTACTGCTCCTGGCTAGCAGCAGCCTTCTAATGGTGCAAGTGAAGGCAGGAGATGTGGGTTGGAGGCCCCAGCCCTCCCATTCACTGGGTGTGCTGGGTCCCAGCCTGCCAGGGTGGGACCGGATCGTGCAATATCAGAATGGCAGAGCTGGAAGGGACCAGCAGCAAACAGAGGCTCAAAGAGAGCCCTTCGAAGCCTTGACGTTTTATGATTCTCTGAAGAGCTGTCGTGGGGAAGGAAGATTCTGCTTGTTGTCCTCTGCCCCAAAGGGAGCGCTAGGAGCAAAGGGTCTGGAGGAAGATTTTGCCTCAGAAATAGACGGAAAAATTTCCCAACACCTTGAGCAGTCAGAAATGGCATTGAAGGTCTATATCCCAAAGACATCCAAAAAAAAAAAAGGTAAAGGACCTATTTGTACAAAAATATTTCTAGCAGTTCTTTCTGTGGTGGCTAAGATTTGGAAATCAGCACCAGCTAGGGAATGGCTACCCAACCTGTGGTATGTGATTATAATGGAATATTATTGTTCCATAAGAAATGACAAGCAGGATGATTTCAGAAAAACCTGGAAAAGACTTCCATGATCTGATGCTGAATGAAGTGAGCAGAACCAGGAGAACACTGCACACGGTAACAGCAACATTGTTCCACAAAGAACTGTGAATGACTTAGCTCTTCTCGGCAATACGACGATTCAAGACAATCCCAAAGGACTAATGATGAAGCTTGCCATCTGCCTCCAGAGAAAGAACTGATACTGTTTGAATAAAGATTGAAGCAGGCTATTTTTCACTTTCATTTTTTTCTTTCATTCGAGTCTTCTTGTACAAAATGACTAATATGGAAATGTTTTATATAATTGCACGTGTATAACCTATATCTCCTTACTATCCCAGAGAGGGGGCAGGGATACATTTTGGAACTCAAAACTTTAAATAAAAATGTAAAAAAAAAAAAAATAGAGAGTTCCTTAGCACTGAACAAAAAAAAAAGATGATATTGGCTGCCTCGGAAAAATAGTAAGCTTTCTATCCTTGGAGGTCCTAACCTGGAAAATGAACTGATCACAAAGAGCTAACATAGCTTCATCAAAGAGCTAACAGGTCACACCACTCTAACCATATTCTCCATTTTGGATAGGATTACTGAACTGGGTAAATCAGAGGAATTCTGCTGATCCAGTTCGTCCAAATTTTATTTAGCAAAGGACTTGCTACAGTCTTTCCCGTTACTGTTGTGAAAAAGACACAGAGACCCAGGCTAGAAGACAGTATAATGTGATGGAGCTGGAGCCCTATTCAAAGAGGGTGCAGTCATGGTTCAGTCTCAACGTGGAAGCAAGTTTCCAGCCAAGAGCCCCAGAGTTCCATGCTTGGCTCTGTTCCTGGGATAATGGCACAGATGCCATCTTTATCAAATCTGCAGATGACGCCAAGCTGGGAAGGAGAGCTAACACACTGAAGGGGAGAGCTAGGATCCAAAAAGATTTGACAGGCCAGAGCATGAGGCTGAATCTGAGGAGATGAAATTCATAAAGGGTAAGTGAAAAAGTTTTAAATTTGGGGGAAAATCAACTTTGTATACACAAATACGCGGAGGGAGCAAATACAGATAAAGAGCAGTTCCGAGAATGATCTGGGGGTTTAAGTGGACCACTACTCATTCAGTCTGAGTCAATAGTATATTAAGGCTGCCAAGGAAGCTCCTGCTACTTAGAGCAGACAACAGCCCTATGCCCAATTTTGATGAAGAAACTAAGATTGAGTGACTTTCCCAGAGTCACACAGCTACAAAGTGTCTGGGGCAGGACGAGAACCCAGATCTCCTTGGCTCCAAGCCCAGCCCCCTGTGAACTATCTATCTATCTATCTATCTATCTATCTATGGGAAGGCATAGCTTTCAGGAACAAGGAGGTGAGAATCCCTGGGTGCTTTGGTTGATTGGACCACACATGGTAGGTGTGTGTTCACTTCTGGGCCCTGTGTTTTAAGGACAGTGGTTAACCGGAGAATGTCCGTAGGACGAAGGCCGGAGGTTCATGTTATATGCAGAACGCCGAGGGTGTTCAGTCAGGGAAGGGAAGACCCAGGGAAAGAAAGAGAGATCTGCTCAAGTATTTGTCTGGGATGTGGAGGAGGGGAGAGCCTTGCTCTCCTTGGCCCCACAACAGAGAATGAATAGAATCGGGGACAATTTGCAGAGGCCACTTGAGACACTGTCAGGAAAACTTTCTGGAGTGGGGACTGTCTCCCAGAGGAATGGGCTAGCTCCCGCTCAGGGGAGGACAAGGCCAGATCAAGCCCCTTCTTGGGTCTGATATAGGGGATTCTCGGCTTCCCCCTCAGAGACGGAGTCTTAGGGGCCATTCGCCCACCCTCACTGTGCCCCTGCCCAGCTGAGAGAACCTCATAGAGGATGAAGTTTGGAAGTGTCTTTTGTTCCCGTCACCCCCATACTACAGACTACACTTATCTTGACACAGATTGCAAGCCCCTGGAAGGGAGGCCTGCCCCTCCAAGGCCTAGGACACATGAAAGCAGGCACTTTCTGGCCAGTTGGGATCTGAGTAGCTGTACTGATGGGGTATGGGCCCAAGCCAAGACCTTTGCCCCTTACCCCAAAAAGAATTTGGGTCTCATTTGTCTAAGGTATTCTCCTAGAATTCTCCCATTTGATCAAGGAGGTTTCTGGGGTTCCCCTGAGGCCATAATTCCAACAACTGGCCTTTCCTTGTGGCTAAGCCCAATCTCCCAATTTTGTTACCCTAAAACCTAGCCTAGCCGAGCCCTCCATTGTCTTACCTCCCTATGGCTCCAGGCCACTTCCCACCCTTATTCCTATCTAGGCTCCATTCTCCCTTGGCCACAGAGTTCTATTACCTCATAGACTACTTGGCCACTCCTAGATCCCTCCCATAGTCTTTCTGTGTATAATGTCCATCTTGTCTCCATTAAGATGCTGAGATTCTTACAATGTAGCCACTGCTCCGATTTTTACCATCTAGCCACTGCTCAGATTCCTTAAGAGTCTGGCCAACACGGCAGATTTTAATAAACCTTGTCTTTGACTGAAAGAAGGCTTGGGTCGAATTCTTTTGGGCAGGACCAGTGTGTCATGATTTTGGAGTTCCAGCACCCCTAAACCTCTAGATCTCATCACTACCATTCCTACTCAAGAGGCAGCCTTCACTCATGGATTTCCCATCTGATATCAACACTGGGGCCCAAAGGAAGCCCTCCCTCTGAGTCAGAAAGATAAAAAAGGCCTAAAATGCCCTGGGAGTACCCTCCAGGACAGGTGTGAACCAGGAAACCTAAAATACTCCCAAGAGATAGAAGCAGGAGGATAATTTGCATTCCCAAAGGACTCCCCAGGACCATTTGCACAAAGGTATGGGATTGAAGGGTCAAAATTCCATTGGCAAACAACTTTCCGGAATGCAGCCTTGGGCAAAGAGAGAAAGGCCAGAGAGACCAAAGTGGACGAAAAAGGATAAGAAAAGTGGTCACTACAGGTGCCAAGCTCTCCTTCAAAAGACAGGAGCGGGGGCAGGTAGGTGGTGCAGTGGATAGAGCACCGGCCCTGGATTCAGGAGGAACTGAGTTCAAATCCGGCCTCAGACACATAACACTATCTGTGTGACTCTGGGCAAGTCACTTAACCCCATTGCCTAGCCAAAAAAAAAAAAGAAAGATAGGAGCACTATGGGATCACAGAAATAGAGCTGGAAGACCCCACAGAGGCCATCTTAACTTAACAAGGAAACTGAGGCCTGGGGAGGTCAAGTGACTTGAGACAATCTAGTCCAGTCTCTTTCTATAACTTCATCACTCCTTCAAGGCCCACCCCAAAAGTCGTCCTCCATCTTATATTTTTCCCAGTGGACAGTCACCTCTCCCAGGTTTCTGGGGATACTTTTATAGTGTCCCCCATACTTTTAAAATAAGGACTGATATTTATAATGCATTTTAAAGTTTGCAAAATCCTTTATTCCAGACATCACCTCATTTGGCCTTCACAGCAACCTTGCCAGTGAGGCGCTAATCTTATCCCCATCTTAAAAATGGGGAAACCGAGGCTACAGAGTTGTGTCAGACAGTCTCATATGAAGGGATCTAGCTAGACTAGGCCACAAGCATGTATGAAGCCCCTGCTCTGTGCACTGGGTATACAAAGACAACAAGGGAAACAGTCCTCCTTCAAGGAGCCTCCATTCTAAGGAGAGCAAGGCATGTGCCTACGTCAGTACAAACAGAATATACACAGTGAACACAAAGGAATCTGGGAGGGAGGAAATCAAGGAAGGCTTGAGATTCCAAGGGATGGGCAGGGCTCTCTCCTGTGATTGTATTAGGAAGACAGCTTTGGGGTGGGGAGAAGAAAACAGAGACAAGTACTCCAAGGACCACTGCAGGTGCGGCTCAAATGTCCATTCGGAGGTGGATTGGCTGTGTGACCATGGGCAAATCCCTTCTCCTTACTGAACCTCACTTTCTTTCTCTGCAAAATGAGCATAATTCTTGTGTTCTCTGTCCTGGGATCATTGTGTGAAGAGTGCTTGGTAAAATGTTAATGCGCTAGAGAAACGGGAGTTGTCATCCTCATCACAACCATCACCACCATCCTCCTCCTCCTCCTTTTCCTCAGAACATACTGTTTATTAACCTCAGAGCACGGGCAGGAGCTCACAGCTCTAAGCCAAGGTACAAGGCTGCCTTCAGATGCCAGCCAGATGGCCACCATGCTGGGAGGCCCTGATTTGGGTCAGGTCTTGGGGCTCCTGGTTGAGGTTCAACCGGAGCACAGAAGGCTTCAGGCTCTCAATCAAGGACTCCACTTTGGAGCAGTGGATTATCATAGAAGAGCCCAGAACTTCTCTTGAACACATCTGCAGACACCTGGTTATTAGTGCCAAACTTCGTGGAGGAGTCTTTGGCAATTTGCTATTCCTTCCCTGGCTCATTCATTACAAGAGTTCCTGCAGCATCCACGGGATCTTTCCATTTATATAATTCTCAATGAGTGCTGTGCAGGCCCAGGGCAAGGAGACGTTTCTATTCTGATTCACGTGAGGGAATGGCTGTTATCTGTAGAAACAAACCGTAAAGCATGGAGCATGGCCGTGTGGTTGTCACAGTGCAGGCGCTTTCCAATCCCCACCTCGGCTCTGGACACAATGACCTAACGACGGGGGAGACTTCAGGGCAGTTGGTGCCAAAGAAGAGCCCTGGGCCACAGGGATGGTTCCCGGCTCTGCTATTTTCCAGGTGAATGCCTATGGGTAAGTCTTATTTTTTCTTCTCTGGGACTCAAGTTTTCCCATCCGTAAAATGCTGAAGCTGGACGAGGTGACCTGGAATGTCCCTTCAGGCCGGTACGGAACCTCTGGGGTCCGAGGACTGGGCTTAAATCATGCCGCCATTACTCATCACCTTCGTTACCTTGGGCGACTCACCAAGACCTTTGGGCCTCAGTTTACTCATCTGAAAAATGAGGGCGTTGGACTGGACAGCTTCCAAGATCTCTTCCCGTTCTAGACCTGATTCCAAGTGAAAGCAGAAGCTGGTGTTTTCCTATGACTGGCTTAGTGACATCAATGCTTATAAAAATATAAATGACGCTTATGTCTTTATTTGTTAAGAAGGGAGAAGGAGAAGCTTTTATAACTGCATTAAAATGAATACCTCTATACGGATATTAGAAACCGCCCATCAGTAAAACTTAATCCTCCAAATAGCTCCCCCCCCCCCCATCTTTAATCAAACAGCCAGAGAGACACCAGAGAAGGAAGGTCTCAGAGGATCTAGGGGCAGAAGTCATTGTCTTTCTTGGTGTCCACCCCCCAAGCAGTAAGCGTGGTCTAGACAAAAAAGTTTGAGAATAGATCAACACATTTAGTGACCTGAGGAGGGCATGAGACCTGGCCAGCCCTAATCCCACTAGTGCACTTACTGGCTTCCTGACCTTGGATAGCTCCTTGACTTCCCCTAGCCTCAGTTTCCTCATCTGCAGACTAAGGATGATGGTTCCTCATCACCAGCCTCAGAACGCTGCTGGGAGGAAGGCACTTTGTAGACCTTCAAGCCCCAGAGGAAGGTGAGTTCTTCTTCCCCAGCCTCAGCATTCTGTCCCTAGCATCCATGCCTTTGTAGCCACTACCCCTTCCAGGTTCAGGTCAGGGGCCCTGCTGACCTACTGTGGAATCCTTTCCTGACTCTCCCAATTGTCCTCACCCTGCTGTAGAAAAGGAGCTCCATGAGGGCAGGGATGACTTCTTTTGGGTCTTTGTAGCCTCAGTTTATCACATATAGCTCCACACATAGTAGGTGTTCAATAAATGCATGTTTGGTTGATTATGCACCTTTAAAATTTACAAAGCACCTCCCTTAGGACAGCCCTCGGTGGTCTTTACAAGACCCCAATGAATATTTTATGGTGCCCCTACTATGTGCAGGGTCCTAGGCTAGGCCAGGACCATGGGGGAGGGGGAGGGTTGGAGGCATAAAGAGGGAGCAAGAAGGATGGCCTCTGCGCACAGGGAGGGCAGGTTCTTGTTAAGGAGGATTAAGGAAAGGCATTTTCCTTCGGAAACTGTATTATTTTACTAATGATCTCCTGCCAGTTAACTGCTAGAGCGCTGGGAAGATCAATGACTTACTATTTATACTCAGGCCACGTTAACCCTTGAATAACTTCCCTGAAAGAAGCTCCCATTTATCACCATTCTGCATGTTTGCCCTGGCTAGCACTACTCTGCCACAGGGAGAGACCAAAGCCCTTAAAGCTGGAAGGGACCTTCAGAGATCATCTAGTCCATCCCTGCCGCCCCCCCAGTTGTACTGGTGAGGAAACTGGCCTCGGGAGGGCAGATGACTAGGCCAAGGTCACAGCCAGCTGGAAAGGAGCAACAGCCCCACAGTCTGGGTCCATTCTAATCTTGGATGACTGGGATTCATCTCTTCTGTACGGATACCACCAAGGTTCCTATTCATCTCCTTCCAGGTATCCAGGATGGGGGAGGAAACAGGGAAGCCCTTGGGAAGAGAAAGTCTCCTTCAA
>NW_020950758.1:5901935-5922913 GCF_900497805.2 Vombatus ursinus | reverse complement strand
GTGGTGATGGTGGTGATGATGATGATGGTGGGTTGATGGTGATGATAATGGTGGTGGTGATGGTGGTGATGATGATGATGGTGGTGATGATGGTGATGATGATGATGATGATGGTGGTGACGGTGGTGATGATGGTGATGGTGATGGTGGTGGTGGTGATGATGGTGATGATGGTGGTGATGATGGTGATGATGATGATGGTGGGTTGGTGGTTAGAGATTAACATCTACCCCTTCAGGGATCCCTTACACCTCTGGGTATGCCAAGCTGCCAACCAAGGGCAGAGCTGGAACCCACCCAGGCTGTCCACTCCATGACTTTGAGAGGAAAGATGATGCCAGAGGGCACAGGACTTGGAGTCAGCAAATCCTGCATTTAAGTCCTGCCTCTGACACTTATTTGACCCTGGGCAAGTCATTCAACTTTTCTGAGCCCCTGTTTCCTCATACTTAAGAAACTCCTGCTGTTGGTTGACAATGATTGTGCTGGGCCTCAGGGGTAACCCTGAGGAGTTGAAGATTCTAATATCATTGCTCATGAGCTCTCATCTCTGTGCTCTCCACTGAATAATCAGTGAGTGAACCAGAGTTTTAATTTGCTTTTATTAGCAGGTGTATGGGTGTTCAAGAAGGACTAGCTCCTCTGGGGTGAGGGCTGCTGACCCCTCTTCAGCTCACCTGCCTTGGCTGTCCACCTGGCCCCCAACTCTCACCTGTGGCTTCAGGAAGTGGTAGCAGGTGCAGCAGCCACACCCTGGTAAAACCAAGGGCTAAACCAGGTTGTGTATAACCGACGGCCTCAGTTCAGTCAGTGAGTTAGGGGAATGTCAACCCCAAGCACGTGAGAACAATTTGTTCCAACAGCCACGAAGGCGGCAGAAGTATAGGCCCTGTGATGCGCTCAGAGCTTGGCCAGACATCGCAGATGCCAAGGTTACCATTGCATCCCGGGCCATCGCCACCTGTCCTGTCACTGACGTTGATGACTCTGGAAGAGAGAGTGAAGCTGATTTGTGCAACTCTGCCTCACTTAAATCCAGTTCACAGGCAAGTTAAGACCTCAGCCATGTGTCATTGGCCATCTTTGAAAACAAAAGACAAACATGAACAGGTGTTTACAAGAGTAGTAACAGCAGTTGGTTCGAAACATTCCCGCTCCCAAATCTGTGACACACTCTCCCCTTGCACACTGAAAGGTCCTTGGGGAGGATGGGCTCAAGCTAAGAATGTGGCAAAGAGGTCACACAGCTCCTTTTTTCAGGGATGCAATCTTAAACTCCCCAGGGTTACCCCTAGAACCTTGAGATTGCCCCAGTGACTCGATCTGCCCATGCCATTGACAAATGGGGAAGTAGCCCCAGGGGGACTTCTTTGGATGGAGAAGTGGGGAGAGGGGAAATTCCCCTCGAGGTTTCAGGGAAATTGGAAAGGGCAGTGGCCTTCATCCTGCCAGGCCTGCCCCTGGTGGAATGGGTGGGAATGACAAAGACCCAGGCCTCTGTCAAGGAACTTCTGTGCACCATGACATGTTTGCTCCTCAGGAGCTTGGGGATGCTCTCTCTTCTTTCCTTTCTTCAGTTTCTCCCGCGCTGTCCTGGGGCTCTGTTAACTGTGGGAACCTGGCATTGAGCAGTGCAGCCCAGTGCCTCAGAGAGCACAAGGATGGGCTATTTATGTAGTAGGGGCCCTGCTGGCGAGAGTGGGCAGTTGTTAGGCAAGGTGCCCAAGTGTGATATGGCCCACGGCAGGGGGAGGTTTGGGAGCAAGCAAGGTTTGAGATGGGAACCGTCCTAGGGAGGAGACGGCTTGGTCTTTTCAAATAGGGCTTTGTTTTAGCTTTTTCTTTTTTAAAGTCACCTGGAGTGTACCACAAGGCAATTGCATGTTTTATTTTTAATTTCCTCAGTAAGATGAAGCCTGGCCCGAGGCCACTTGGGAATCGAGCCTCTCCCAAGGCAGAGGGAGTTCTGGGAGGGATGAGCTGGGTGGGCAGGGGCTGCGCTTCCTCTTGGATCTGTCAGGGATACAGGCCTCTTCTGAAATGAATGCTCTCTGAACTGGAACGTGACGGACGGGCATGTTTCTCCCAGCTTTCAGGGTTGGTTGTTGCTGTTGAGCCGTGTCTAATTCTCATGCTTTGTTATTTCCTTCTCCAGCCCATTTTACAGATGAGGAAACTGAGGCAAACAGGGTTAAGTGACTAGCCCAGAGTCATGAGGCTAGTAAATGTCCGAGGCCAGATTTGAACTCGCGGAGTCTTTGTGACTCCATGCCCAGCACTTTGTCCTCTGTGCCACCTAGCTGCCCCTCAGGGCTGGAGCAAACCTCAGACCTCAGCAGCCAGAGGCCAGCTGGGTCTGCCATGCCTGCTCAGGAAGGCCTCTATAGCATCCCTGCCGAGAGGCCAGGCAGCCTTTGTTCAGAGACCTCCAGGCACCGGCTTTTCTTCTTTTCTGGGTGGGCGGACAAGTAAGGTATCTGAACGTGGTCCTTGGTGACGGGAGGAAGAAGGAGCGTCATGTGCTACCAGGAGGCCAGGAGCTGTCCTGCGGGGAAGTCCTGGCTCAGGTTGCCCCCTAACGGCTCAGAGATGGGCTGCAGGCTCTGTCCTCTAGACAAATGGGATGTGTGATGCGGCAGGCCCCGAAGGCATTGGGTCAACTTGAGCAGGAACTTACGGGATACTGGAGCACTGGGGGCTGGAAGAGGCTTTGGGGGTCATTCAGCTGAGGAAACTGAAGCCCAGAGAAGGGAAATGATGGGCCTGGCCAGGCCCATCAGGCAGTAAATGTTAGGGCTGGGCTTCCAGGCCAGAGCTTGGGACTCCAATCCAATGGTCTCTCCTATTTTGACAAGGGGGGTATTTTAGATGGGGAGAATGCGGGGGGAGGGGGGAGCTTTGGCTGAGCTGCAGGTGCCTAATTACCCTAAAGGGCAGCTGCAAATGTATGGTCTTTACTCAGAATCAAGTGTCCAAGTACTAGGCAGAGCTGTGCCAATGAGCCCTAAGGATGCCAACCTTAGAGGAACTTGTGGTCCAATGGGGGATCTCACATGTGGGGACTGGGGTGATGCCAGGCAGTGTATGATGGTAGCAAAGGCATGGTGCAAAGGGCTCTGTGGAGATGTGAGGTAGGAGGAATGTTGTCCTTCAGCTGCAGGGATCCAGGAAGCTGGCACCAGAGCTGGGCCTGGCAAAAGATTTTCCAGGCAGACGAGAGGAAGGAGGCCATTCTCCATTATCATCCTTCGAGTCAGGGAGGCTCAAATCCCCCCTCCCCTTCTAAATGTCTTTATTTCAGTTGAGGGCACCACCATCCACCCAGGTTCCCTGGTTCAAAATGTCAGCATTGCCTGGGCTCGTCCTCACACTCGAATCCTTGCCTCCGGTGAAAATCAGTTTTTCTACCTCCCGAGACAGCTCTTCCATCCACCCCCTTCTCTCCCTCACTCAGCCATCCCTCAAGTTCAGGTCCTCATCACCTCTCACCTACCATAGCTCCCTGCCTCTCCCCCTCTAATTGCTTTCTTTGCCTCTAGTCTTTCCCTTCTGGGATCCACCCTTCACACAGTTTCCAAGTGAATATTCCTAAAGCAAGGCTTTTATCATATTCCTCCCCAGCTCAAGAACCTTCAATGGCTCCCCTTTTCCTGTAGGACATTTAGACAGATGCTCTTTAGACATTAAACAAAACAAAACAACTTTATACTATGTCTCCAGCACACCTTCCCCAGACTATCCCACAGTCTTCCACCTCACAATACGTTATACTGCAGCCAAACTGATTTACCCACTATTCCCTGTACCCAGCATTCTGTCTCTCTCTTCCGTGATTTTGTCCAGCATGGTAGTTCAGGCCTCCCTCAGGCCAGTCTGGTAGTCCGGATTCAAGATTGGAGTGGGATGAGACATGTATTGAACATGGGGCAGTTAATCATCTGAAGTTTACTTAGCCATGGCTGGGAATAGATGTTCAACCAGGTGAAGCACTGGCCACGGCTTCCCTGTGTCTGTGGCGCCCACATGGGTCTGCTGCTCCGAGAAGCTGCTGACTTCTTGTGCTCTGGCTTTTTGTACTCAAGACACTAGAAAGCCATGCCAGCAATCTGAGTCTTATTTTTCTGAGCCAATTAAGTCTCAAGGACAGTTTCGATACCTTTTATGGAAAAGCCAGCCTATCCCCAGCAGGGGAGGACCTTAGCTCAGTCAACTTTCAGTTCTGTCTAAGAAAGACAAACCTTCAGGGTTAGGTTGTATCTGTGTTTATTCTCTCAAAGTGGGTGGCATGCATGTGTGTATGCATGTGTGCATGCATGAGAGGGGCAGTTTGGAGCTGAGCTCCCCTTGGGATTGGGGTGCAGCACAGTTTATATACCCTTCCAACAGAGGCTGATGTCATTCCATCAATATTTTGCCCCAGGAGGGAGAAAATATCTCCAGACCAGACCACTCCCAGCCTTGGGCTATCTAGACAAAAGAATCTGTCTCCACCCAAGCTTGAGTAGAACACAATAGGTTTCCCTACTTTAGATTAAATTACTAGCAAGCTTGGGGGGGGGGGGTGCTGACCAAGATAAGGAGAGTCATTTCAATCTCATTATCAGTAATGTCCTTCTGAAGAAACACTGAACTTAAAGTCAGGACTTTGGTAGAAGGGAGCCTGGGGAAGCTCGGAATCTCCAACATATTGGTTATTAATAATCATTTTTCTTTCTTTCTTTCTTTTTTTTTTAGGCAATTGGGGTTAAGTGACTTGTCCAGGGTCACACAGCTAGTAAGTGTCAAGTGTTTGCTCTGAGGCTGGATTTGAAATCAGGTCCTCCCAGCTTCAGGGCAGGTGCTCTATCCACTGTGCCACCTAGCTGTCTAATAGTCATTTTTCACAGCTCCCATCATACCCAGAATGCCTCCCATGCGTCCCTACTCCTCCTCTGCCTCTTAGAATCTCTAGGTTGCCTCCAGACTCTGTTCACGTGCTGGCTAGCTCCTACACGACTCCTTCCTGAACACCTCTCCCTACCCCCAGTAATCGCACCTAGCCCCTCCTCAGTAATTAGTCCCTCTCCCTTTAGTTAGTTTGCATTTACTTTTCTGCAGATGTGTTGTTTCTGCCAAGGAGAAGGTAAGGCCCCTGAGAACAGGAACTGCTTTTTCTTTTCCCTTTGTAGCTTAGCACAGTACCTGGCACACTGCAGCCCCTTAATCATGTTTACTGACTAGCCCTGATGTGGCCTTCTTAGCACCTAACATTCCTAAGAGGCACCACTGAGCTAGAGCAGGTCCCAGGGTGCAGTGGAAAGACCACCCGAGTGGCTTAAATGCAGAAGAGCTGCGCTGGAATCCCAGCTCTGTCGCTTGTAGGCAGACTGTTTGGCCTGGGACAAGTGTATCAAGTTCACCTGGGACAAGTTCCCCTCTCTGGGCCTCCCTCCATTCCATTTCGTACTTTATGCACTAAGGGGTCAGGCTAGACGGTCCCCACAGATGGACCAGCTCCAAATCTTGTGGCTGGGACTGAAGCATGCATGAAAATGCTTTGGGAAATCTGATGTCCCTCAGCCGGGTGGAAGTCTTTCCAAGCTGTTCAGAGTCTCTAATTAGTCATGGACAAGTAGCTCATCCTCTCCTGGGATTCCAGATGGGGAGCCAAGTGGCAACCTTTAGGCACTCCTTTGGACTGCAGCCTGGGCCATCAGACTCAGGCACCTACAAAGAGGAGTGCACAGACTATTAAGGCAGGATGGGCTCTTAGATGCCGCCTAATGCAACAGAAAGGGAAACTGAGGCCTGAAGCAGTGAAAGCATAAATTGGTTCAACAAGCTGCTTCTGGAGAGCATTCATTCCAAAGCCTGATCCACATGATTTGGGGATCATTTATTTGTTTGGGATTAGGAGAAGGGAATAAGCATTTATGTAAGAACCTAAAAAAACAACAGATATTACCCACTCTTTCGCTCCCTGCAAATGGTGAACTAACAGTTGTATCTTTTCTAATTCTTTTAACACCCCCTCACCCTCCCAGAGCTAGCTCAGGCTCTGAACGGCCAAGCAAATGGTACAGCCCTGAGGCTATAAGGAACCGGGAGGGTCCCAGGGCTTTGAGCTCCCAGGGACTAATCTCGGCTGTCAGGCCCAAGTCTACTCTAGGAGGGGAGGGAGGGAGATTATAACAAATTTGGATGGGAAGTACCTCTCTATACTGAAGGATAATTAGCATGGCAATAGTTAAAATTCACAGAAGCTCCTTATTGGGAAAAGGATTTCAAATGCTCCCAAAGGAAGGCGAGCCCCCTAAGGGCAAGGCTTGTTTTGTTTTTGTATAAACAGCACTGAGCACAGTTCCTCTGAAACGAAGAGGGTAGAGGGCTAGATTTGAGGTTCTGCCTTTGACACTGACTAGCTGGTGTGACTTTGAGCAAGTCATTTCATTTCTCTTATCCTCAGTTTCTTCATCAGTAAAATGGGAATAGTAATAATAGAAACAACTTCACCCTCCCCATGGCCTGTTTATGAAGATCCAGTGAGATTCTAAGTATAAGTGTACACTTTGTTTTCCCTGGTAGAATGCAATCTCTTTGAGGGCAGGGCCTGTTTCATTTTGTCTTTAGTGTCTGGCATATAGTAGGTGTTTAATAAATGCTTATTGATTGATTATATAAATTAAATGCTTTGCAAACCTTAAATTGCTGTAAATGTGAGCTGTGATTATTGTTGTTGCTGTTATTTTTCTGATGTATATTTCAGTAAGAACACTTTCTTTAGGGGCAGCTAGGTGGCACAGTGGATAGAGCACTGGTCCTGGAATCAGGAGGACCTGAGTTCAAATCTGGCCTCATATACTTGACACTTATTAGCTGTATGACCCTAGGCAAGTCACTTAACCCTATTGCCTAGCTCTCCCCCCAAAAAAATTCTCTAATATCCCTGAAAAGTAGTTATTCAGCATTTGCTTGAAGAACTCTGGGGATCGGGACCCCCTTACCTTGTACTTCTGTCCATTCTTCTTTTGGATAGCCCCAATTGTTGGGAAGTTTTTCCTTATATAATTCTAGCTTCCATGGCTCCTCCCTCAGAGGCTATGGATACTATTACTGTATCTTTAAGATGGAATAGAATCTTATGGAGACACAGTTTACAGTCTGGAAAGGCTTACCTGCCCCAGCTCTGAGAATCTATAGGAGATTCAGAGGAAAAGGATAAAGAGAGACTTCTTTCCTGAGAGATTAAGTGAGAAAGATTGAAGAAACATTTTGAGAGAACCGAATTTAGCTTTGATCCTGTGGAGAAGATATGCAGTCAAGAAAACACCCTGAAGATATTTCTTGAGAGACTTTGAACCACCATCCTGAGAGCTGAGTGGTGGGACTGAGGTGTTTGTGAAGTCAGTAGCTACAGTTGATGACTAAAGGTAACACTGCCTAGGTTCTCTTTCATAGCTGATACAGTGTTGAAATATGCCTTCATGTCAATTGTTACATCATTAATGAATTGTGTGTCCAGTAACCTACAAAGCCAGGGTATGATATTGTGAGGTTGATGAATGGAAATTTATGAGTGTGTGAGGGTGGGCGTGGTTGTGGTCTAAACTGACAAGAGGAGGCTATCCTCTCTAAAGCCAGATGCATTTGGCCATTTGTAATGTCCACTATGTCTCCTAGCTGGCTTGAAGCCAGAGAACCTCCTAAAAATCAAGAGAAAATCATCGATTCTTGATCCAGACCAGGGTTTCTTAACTTGAGGCCCGTAAAGTAAACTTGCTTTTACTTTTTTACATTTTGATAACCATTTCAACATGATCAGTTTCCTTAGCAATCCTGTGCCTTTTTTGGGGGGTGGGGGCCCTAGGCAATGGGGTTAAGTGACTTGCCCAGGGTCACACAGCTAGCAAGTGTTATATGTCTGAGGCCGGATTTGAACTCGGGTCCTCCTGAATCCAGGGCCAGTGCTCTATCCACTGTGCCACCTAGCTTCCCCTTGTGTCTTTTATTTTTAAAAATGGTAATAGCTACCCTTTACATAGTGCGTTAAGATTTGACAAGTGCCATACAAATATATCTCATTTTCCCTCACAATGAAAGCAGGCAGCTAGGTGGAGCAGTGGATAAAGCCCTGGGCCTGGATTCAGGAAAACCCAAGTTCAAATTTGGCTTCAGACACTTGCTAGCTGTGTAACCCAGGACATGTCACTTATTTTCTGTCTGCTTTAGTTTTCTCAACTGTAAGATAGGAATGATAACAGTGCCTAGCTGGCATAGCTGTTGTTTAAATCGAGATAGTATTTATAGAACTTCTGGCACATAGTAGGCCAGCATGAATAAATGCTTGTTATAAAATTAAAAAAAAAAACCTTGTGAGTGGTAGGTACTATTATTATCACCCCCATTTTACAAATAAAGAAGCTGAGGTGGAGAGGTTGAATGACTTTGCCCAGGGTCTCTCAGCTATCAGGTGTCTGAGGCTAGATTTCAGCCAGTCAGTTAACAAGCATTTATGAAAGTTCCTACTATGTGCCAACAGGTATCCATACAAAGAAAGGCAAAAGACAGTCCTTGCCCTCAGGGATTTCATAGTCTAATGAGGCGATAACATGCAAAGAGCTATGTACAAACAAGCTGGGATAAAGAGAAAATGATCACCAGAGGGAAGGCATTGGTATTGAGAGGAATCTGAAAATGCTTCCTGTATTTTAGCTGGGACTTCAAGGAAGCCTGGGAATCCGGGAGGCAGATTTGAACTCAGGTTTTCCTGACTCCAGGCTTCTTGGCTTCTTGTATGTAAAAACATGATAATGAGGAGTCCTTGGTTCACCAGACTGACTGATGGAGGGGTCCAGGGCATAAACATAATGGTGAATAATAAACAATAAACATAATGATGAAGGTCTGCACTACAGAGGTCTTCTTTAGATTTCTGTATATTGGGATCTTGCTTGGGATCAGCCCTTTGTCTTCTCCGAGAATCACTGTAGCAGCTCCAGGGACGGCCTCGCACCGCCTGCCAGGACCAATCGGGAGGCTGCCTCTCAGGCTGGCATATCCATCTCAGCATGGCTGTTTGGTCCCCAGTGCTCAGGAAAAGGAACACACAGCAGAAGAGGCAGCCAGGCTTTCCCAATTGGGCACGCTCTTGCTGTGATGTGGAGTAGCTACGATATGGGCGCCTGCAAGGGGGTGACGGGTGTGGAGATGGGGCCTCCCTCCCACCCAGGAAGGCCGAGAGAGTGTTCCAGGGGAAAGAAGGTGGAGCAGGGGTGATCAAGCCTCCCTTTGGACTATTAAGTGGGAGGCCCTTCCTGGGCCAGTGGCCAACCCTCTTTTGATATACTCTGATGCCTCTGGCTGTCATCATGGCTGCTGTTGTTTAGTTGTTTCAGACACGTCGGACTCTTTGTGACCCCATTTGGGGGTTTCTTGGGAAAGATGCTGGAGCGGTTTGCCATTTCCTTCTCATTTGACTGATGAGGAAACTGAGGCAAGCAGGGTTAAATGACTGGCCCAGGATCACACAGGTAGTAAGTGTCTGAGGCCAGATTTGATGCCAGGTCTAGGGCTCGATCCACTGTACCAACTAGCTGCTGAATCATCCCAAAGCTCTAATTCCTTCAGCCCTGAGCACCCCATTCCTGGCAGTGGCCCCTGGTCCCAGTGGCTGGTTCCTAGGACCCAATCCTCATGACATACAAAATAGTCCATTCTTTGGCTCAGACGCTGTAAAGCATTAGAAGGACAAGCACTCAACAAGGATTTATTGAGCACCTACTATGTGCTGGGCACTGGGCTAAGCTCTGGGGAAACAACAAAGCACAAATCAGTCCCTGCCTCCAAGGATTCACAGTCTAATGTGCTTAGAAATCGTGGTTCTCTAAGATGACAAAGGTAATTAGGAAGCTGTAATGCCCAAGGCAGGAGCCAACTTTTCCACTGGCACTCCAGCAGCCAGAGTGCCCTGCAGATCTCGACCTTCCTGGCTGCCAGCCTCTGGAGGCCTTCGAGGTTTCCTGTCCTCCATGGCCTCCCTCTGACCTCAGAGGCTAAATACAGGAGGCAGGGGGGAGGCCCCCAGTGAACAGGGCAGCTATGCTAACTCCCTGCCTCTTTTCTGGAGGTAAAGAAGCTGGGTTTGAATTCTTCCCCCTACTACCAAAAATCTATGTGGGGCAGGTGACTTAACTTTTCCAGGCCTCAGTTTCCTTTTTTTGTGAAATGAACATCTCAAAAGTCTCTTCCAGCTCAGAGTCCTAGGATCCAATGATCTGTCTCTAAAGCCTTTCTACTCTCTTCTACTCTGCAGTGTCGCTGGTCTGTCTGTCTGTCTGTCCATCTGTCTCCGGGCTGTGCTGCTGGTCTGTCTGTCTGTCTGTCCCTGGGCTCTGCTGCTGGTCTGTCTGTCTGTCTGTCCCTGGGCTGTGCTGCTGGTCTTGCTATCTGTCTCTGCCCCTCAGTGTTGGGTAGTTAATGGGTTTTCTCTTTTTTTCTGTGCCCAGGTGGAGGTCTTTGGCAAGCTTCCTAACAGTGTGGGAGCACATGACAGTCTTGGCCCTCAGAGGCCCAGGATGCTTTCTAAAGCCTACAACTGCAGTGCTGTGATGGAATTTGCTGCACAGGTGGCCTGCAGCAGGGAAAGAATGAATGCAGAAGGAGGAGGAGAGGGAGAAGGAGGAGGGGAAGAGGAGGGCGGGAATCCACCTACAGTGCAGTGTTTCCCAGGCACTCTTTTTCTAGGCACACGTGAGAACAAGGAGTTTTTGAGAATGAGTGATAAGAATACCTGAGATGCTGCTAAACCACTAGATTGTGGGTATTATATCTGAAACTTGTTTCATTACAAAGACTCAGCCTCTGTGCTGACTCTCAGCCCCGCCCCTTCCGCTCCGCAGTCTATTCTGCATGCAGCATTGCCCAGACCCACCCCTCCCGAAGGTTCACTTTCTCCTTCTAGTGCCCCAGGTTGACCGTCTTGGAGCCATCCTTGGCTTTCCCTTCCCCTCATTCTGGAGACCCAGGAAGCTGGCACGTTGCTATGTCCATCTCCACAAGCTCTGCCTCGTACACCCCTTCTTTCCAGTCTCATGGCCACTGTTTTATTTCATGCCCTCATAACCTCCTTCTTCAATAGCTTCCCCATTTTGCAGCAGTTCCCCTGCTTTTGGATTTCTCTGGACCCCTCTACCATGCCTTCCTCCCCCAGGAAACTCCTTATTGAGAACTCTCATCATCCTGCAAGACTGAATCTGCCTGGTCTTCGGGTCTCCTCGTCCCCTCTGCCTCCCTGATCGGACCTCTATCTTGAGGGCAAGGCCAGGGGCTCCAGGGCCTTTATTGAAAGAGGGGTTCAGCACAGTTTTCCTCCCCACTTCCCCCCAACTACACTCCTTTGTCTCCTTGGGAGCTCTCCACCAGGCCCCCACTCCAGCTACCTTCTTCCCCACTTGCTTTTCAGCTTTCTCTTGCCTGTCAGCTTCCCCGATTAGATCATAAACTCCTTGAGGACAGGGACTGTCTCTTTTTATTTGCATTTTTATCCTGGGCATCTAGCACATGGCCTGTAACATAGCACTGGCTTAATGAATGTTTATTGATTTACTAGGATGTGTGGGGTGTTCAGGGAAGATGAGTCCCTGCAGTGTGGGTGCTGCTGAGCCCTTTCCAGGGCTGCCCATCCTTAGTTGGTGTCCACCTGTCACCCAACCCTCACCTGTGGCTCCAAGAAGCTGTAGCGCGTACAGCGTCCACACCCCAGTAAAACCATTACGGCAGAGGGTAACTGAGGGGCTGCAAACTCATCACTGAATTAGGGCATGTTAACCCAAAGCATGTGAGGACTGCCTCCATCCCCTGCCCCCTGCAGAATAGGTGGATGAGAACAATTTGTTCCAGCAGCCACAAAGGCAGCTGAGACAGGTGCTATGGAGCGCTAAGAGCTTGGTCAGATGCCCTGGCCATCCACTGCACCCCACCGTCACCAGTCGTCCAGCCTCTCGTCGTGCCACTGGACTTTGATGGCTCTGGAAGAGAGTGAGGCTGATGACTTTGTGCAGCTCTGCCTCACTTAAATCCAGTTCACATGCAAGTTGAGACATCACCCTGTGACGCCGTTGGTCCCCTCCAGAATGAAGGATGAACATCAACACGGACTGACTGATTGATTTCTCCACCTCGTTTCTCTCTATTTTAATGTATCTTCTACACAGTTGCCAAAGTGATCTTCCCAAAGCGCAGGCTGGACCATAATGTAACCCTCCTGAATGAACTTTCAACCTGCTTGCCTTTGCTTATATAATGGGTATTCAGGGTGTGGTAGTCTCTCTCTGTTCCTAGGTTGGGGCTGGTTTGCTCATCCCTCACCTGTACCCATGCTGGCCAGTTAGAATGGCTTCTGAGAGAGGTGGTCACACGATTACAATTCACTCACTAGAGGTAGCCACGGTGTGGATGAAAACCAGCCTGTACTCACAGCTGTAGCACCTGAACCTTTATTGGTGTTCATGTTTACACAAATCACTCCTGATGACACCATTAACTCTTTTTTTAAAAATAACATTTAAAACATGTAAAAACAAATTTTAACATTTTTTTAAAATTTGAGTTTCAGATTCTTTCCCTTGCTTCCCTTTATCCTCCCTAAGATGGTAAGCAATTTGATATAGACTATACATGTGCAAGCATGCAAAACACATTTCCGTATTAGTCATGTTGTAAAAGAAAAGACAGATACCATCCCCCCTGCCAAAGTCATGAAAAAAATAAAGTGAAAAATATTCTGCTTTGATCTGCATCCAGATTCCATCAGTTCCTTCCCTGCAGGTGGAAAGCATTTTCCATCGTGAATCCTTTGGAATTGTCTCGGGCCATCGTATTGCTAACAATAGCCAATTGATTCACAGTTGATCATTGTACAATATTGCAGTTACTGAGTACAATGTTCTCTTGGTTCTACTCACTTTACTCTGAATCAGTTCACGTAAATATTTCTAGGTTTTTCCCCCCGAATTCATCCTGTTCATCATTTCTTATAGTACAATAGTATTCCATCACAATCATATGCCACAACTTGTTCAGCCATTCCCCAATGGATGGGCATCCCCTCATCAATTACCAATTCTTTGCCACAACAAAAAGAGCTGCTAGAAATATTTTTGTAGAAATAGGTAGACATCATTAACTCTTTTCACCCCTTTTGGAGACAATCAGGGTTAAGTGACTTGCCCAGGGTCACACGGCTAGTAAGTCCCTGAGGCTAGATTTCAACTCCTAACTCCAGGGCTAGTGCTCTGTCCCTTGTGCCACCTAGCTGCCCCGACACCATTAACTCTTTTCCCCCCACTTAATAGTATTTTATTTTTTCCCAATTACATGTAAAGATAGTTTTCAACATCCACTCTCATAAGATTTTGAGTTCCAAATTTTTTCTCCCTCCCTCTGTCCTTCCCTCCCAAAGACAATAAACAATCCAATATAGATCATACATGAACAATCATATTAAACATATTTTCACATTAGTCATGTTGTGAAAGAAGAGTCAGAACAAAAGGGAAAAAACACAAGAAAGAAAAAACAAAACAAAAGAAAAAAAGAGAAAATAGTCTGCTTTGACCTACATTCAGACTCCATAGTTCTTTCTCTGGATGTGGATAGCATTTTCCTTCATGAGTCTTTTGGATTATCTTGGATTGTTGCATTGCTGAGAAGGGCTAATCTATCATAGTTGATCATTGCACAATATGGCTGTTACTGTGTACAATGTTCTCCTGGTTCTGCTCATTTCACTCAGCATCAGTTCATCTAAGTCTTTCTGAGTTTTTCTGAAATCTGCCTGCTCCTCATTTCTAATATCACAATAGTATTCCATTACATTCATATGCCACAACTTGTTCAGTCATTCCCCAGTTGATGGGCATCCCCTCAATTTCCAATTCTCTGCCACCACAGAAAGAGCTGCTATAAATGTTTTTGTACATGTGGGATCTTTTTCCATTTTTTATGATCTTTTTGGGATACAGCCCTAGAAGTGGTATTACTGGATCAAAGGGTATGAATAATTTTATAGCCCTTTGGGAATTGTTCCAAATTTTTCTCCAGAATGGTTGGATCAGTTCACAACTCTACCAACTGTTCATTAGTGTAGCAATTTTCCCACATCTTATCCAACATTTATCATTTTACTTCTCTGTCATATTAGCCAATCTGATAGGTGTGACGTGGTACCTCAGAGTTGTTTTAATTTTCATTTCTCTAATCAATAGTGATTTTGAGCATTTTTATATGACTATGGATAGCTTTAATTTCTTTCTCCAAAAACTGTCTGTTCATATCTTTTGACGATTTATCAGTTGGAGAATGACATGTATTCTTATAAATTTGACTTAGTTGTCTATATAATTTAGAAATGAGGCCTTTATCATAGACACTGCCTGTAAAGATTGTTTCCCAGCTTTCTGCTTTCCTTTTAATTTTGACTGCATTGGCTTTATTTGTGCAATTAAAAAAAATAATGTAATAAAATTATCCATTTTGCATTTCATAATATTCTCTATCTCTTCTTTGGTCATAAATTTTTTCCTTCTTCATAGATTTGACAGATAAACTATTTCTTGCTGTTCTAATTTGCTTATGGTATCACCTTTTATGTCTAAATCATGTAGCCATACCAAACTTATCTTGGTATACAAAGTAAGATGTTGGTCTAAGTCTCATTTCTGCCATACTATTTTTCAGTTTTTCCAGCAATTTTTGTCAAATAGTGAGTTGTTACCCCAGAAACTGGAGTCTTTGGGCTTATCAAATGGTAGATTACTATAGTCATTTATTACTGCGGCTTGTGTGCCTAACCTATTCCACTGATCAACCACTTTATTTCTTAGCCAAATAGTTTTGGTGATTGCCACTTTATAATGTAGTTTTAGTTCTAGTACAGCCAGTCCACCTTCCTTTGCATTTTTTCATTAATTCTTTTGCTATTCTTAACATTTTGATCTTCCAGATGAATTTTGTTATTATTTTTCTAGCTCTATAAAGTAATTTTTGGTAGTTTTGTTGGTATTGCACTGAATTAGTAAATTAATTTAGGTAGCATTGTCATTTTTATTATATTGGCTCAGCCTATCCATGAGCAATTGATATTTTTCCAATTCTTTGGATCTGACTTTATTTGTGTGAAAAGTGTTTCGTAATTGTGTTCATATAGTTCCTGGGTTTGTCTTGGCAGGTAGACTCCCAAATATTTTATATTGTCTACAGTTACTTTAAATGTAATTTTTCTTTCTATCTCTTGCTGCTGGGCTTTGTTAGTAATATGTAGAAATGTCAATGATTTATGTGGGTTTATTCTATATCCTGCAACTTTGCTAAAGTTGTTAATTATCTCAAGTAGTTTTTTTAGTTGATTCTCTAGGATTCTCTAAGTATACCATCATATCATCTGCAAAGAGTGATAATTTTGTTTCCTCATTGCCTATTCTAATTCCTTCAATTTCTCTTTCTTCTCTCATTGCTAAAGCTAACATTTCTAGTACAATATTGAATAATAGTGGTGATTATGGGTATCTTTATTTTACCTCTGGTCTTATTGGGAAAGCTTCCAATTTATCCCCATTACATATAATGCTTGCTGGTGGTTTTAGATAGATACTGCTTATCATTTTAAGGAAAATTCCATTTACTTTTATGCTCTCTAGTGTTTTTAATAGGAATGGGTGTTGTATTTTGTCAAAAGCCTTGTCTGCATCTATTGAGATAATCATATGATTTCTGTTAGTTTTGTTATTGATGTGGTCCATTATGCTGATAGTTTTCCTAATATTGAACCAACCCTGTATTCCTGATAAAATCCTACCTGGTCATAGTGTATTATCCTGCTGATAAATTGCTGTAATCTCTTTGCTAATATTTTATTTAATTTTTTCACATCAATATTTATTAGGAAAATTGTTCTATAATTTTCTTTCTCTGTTTTGGCTCTTCCTTGCTTAAGTATCAGCACCATATTTGTGTCATAAAAAGAATTTTGTAGCACTCCTTTGCCTGTTTTTCTAAATAGTTTATATAGTATTGGAATTAATTGTTCTTTAAATGTTTGGTAGAATTCACTTGTAAGTCCATTTGGCCCTGGAGATTTTTTTCTTAGGGAGTTCAATGATAGCTTGTCCAATTTCTTTTTCTAAAATGGAGTTAAGATTTTTATTTCCTTTTCTGTTAATTTGGGCAATTTATATTTTTGTAAATATTCATCCATTTCACTTAGTTTGTCAGATTCATTGGCATACAGTTGGGCAAAAATAGCTCCTAATTATTGCTTTAATTTCCTCTTCATTGGTGGTAAATTCACCCTTTTCATTTTTGATACTGGTAATTTAGTTTTCTTCTTTCTTTTTTTAAAAATTAAATGAACTAAAAGTTTATTTTTTTTTCATAAAATCAGCTCTTAGTTTTATTTGTTAGTTCAATAGTTTTCCTACTTTTAATTTTATTAATCTCCCCTTTGATTTTCAGAATTTCTAATTTTGTATTCAATTGGGAATTTTTAATTTGTTCTTTTTCTAGTTTTTTTAGTTGCATGCCCAATTCATTGATTTCCTCTTTCTCTATTTTATTCATGTAAGCGCTTAGAAATATAAAATTTTCTGTAAGTGCTGCTTTGGCTGCATCCCATAAATTTTGGTGTGTTGTCTCATTACTGTCATTCTCTTTGATGAAATTATTGATTGTTTCTATGATTTGTTGTTTGACCCACTCATTCTTTAGGATTAGGTTATTTAGTTTCCAATGAATTTTTAATCTATCTTTCCATGGCCCTTTATTACATGGCATTTTTATTGCATTATGATCTGAAAAGGATGCACTTAATGTTTCTACCTTTCTGCACTGGGTTGTGAGGTTTTTATGCCCTAATGCATGGTAAATTTTTGTGTAGGTGCCATGTACCACTGAGAAAAGGGTATATTCCTTTTTATTCCCATTCATTTTCCCCAGAGGTCTATCATATCTAACTTTTCTAAAATTCTATTCACTTCCTTAGCTTCTTTCTTGTTTATTTTGTGGTTATATTTATCTAGTTCTGAGAGAGGAGAGAGGCTCCCCCACTAATATGGTTTTTTTTTTTTTTTAGGCAGTTGGGGTTAAGTGACTTGCCCAGGGTCACACAGCTAGTAAGTGTCAAGCATTTGGTCTGAGGCCAGATTTGAATTCAGGTCCTCCTGACTTCAGGGCTGGTGCTCTATCCACTGCACCACCTAGCTGCCCCTACTAATATGGTTTTGCTGTCTATTTCTTCCTGTGACTCACTTAACTTCTCCTCTAAGGATATGGATGCTATACAGCTTGGTGCATATATGTTTAGTATTGATATTACTTCATTGTCTATGGTACCTTTTAGCAAGATGTAGTTTCCTTCCTCATCTCTTTTAATTAGATCTATTTTTACTTTTGCTTTGTGCTACCCTGGCTTTTTTTTTTACTTTAGTTGAAGCATAATATATTCTTCTCCAGCTTTTTATCTTTACTCTGTGTGTCTCTCTGCTTCAAATGTGTTTCTTGTAAACAACATACTATAGGGTTCTGGTTTTTAATCCACTCTGCTCTCACCTTCCATTTTATGGGAGAGTTCTTTCCATTTACATTTATAGTTATGATTACTAACTGTGTATTTCCCTCCACCCTATTTTGCCCCTGTTTATATTTTTCTCTCTCTGTTCACCCTGTCCTTTCTCACCAGTGTTTTGCTTCTGACCACTGCCTCCCTCAGTCTGCTCCCCCTTCTATCAACCCCCTCCCTTTTCTTTCCCCTTTCCCCTCCTACTTCTGTTCTCCTTTCTATCTACTTACCCTCCCTTTTCTCTCCTACAGGATAAGATAAATTTCTATATCCATCTGAGTATGTGTGTTATTCCCTCTTTGAGTCAAATCTGATGAGATAAGCTTCAAACAATGCTTATCCTCCCCTTCATTCCCTCTATTCTAAAAAGTTCTTTGAGCCTCTTCATGTAATATAATTTACCCTATTCTGTCTCTCCCTTTCCTCTTCTCCCAGTACAATCCTTTTTTTTCCACCCCTTAATTTTTTATATCATCACATCAAAGTCAACTTATACCCATACCCTCTATCTATGTATATCCCTTCTAACTGCCCTACTAAAGATACGGTTCTCAAGAGTTACAAGTATCATCTTCCCATGTAGGGATGTAAACAGTTTAACCTTATTGAATAACATTTTTTTCTTTTCTGTTTACCTTTTTATGTTTCTCTTGAGTCTTGAATTTGAAGATCATTTTTTTTTTTGGTTCAGCTCTGGTCTTCAGGAAAGTTTGAAAGTCCCCTACTTCATTGAATGTCCATCTTTGTCCCTGAAAGATTATGCTCAATTTTGTTGGGTAGTTGCTTTTTTGTTTTAATCCAAGCTCCTTTGCCTTCCAGAATATCATATTCCAAGCCCTCCAATCCTTTAACGTAGAAGTTGCTAAGTCCTGTGTAATCCTGACTGTGGCTCCTTGATTTTTGAATTGTTTCTTTCTGGCTGTTTTCAATATTTTATCCTTGACTTGATAATTCTGGAATTTGACTATAATATTCCTTGGAGTTTTAATTTTGGGATCTCCTTCAGGAGGTGATCAGTGAATTTTTCAATTACCATTTTACCCTCTGGTTTTAGCATATCAGGGCAGTTTTCCTTGATGATTTCTGGAAAGATCTTGTCTAGGCTCTTTTTTTGATCGTGGCTTTCAGATAGTCTAATAATTCTTAAATTATCTATCCTGAATTTATTTTCCAGATCAGTTGTTTTCCCAATGAGGTATTTTACATTTTCTTCTATTTTTTTCATTCTTTTGATTTTGTTTGACTGATTCTTGATGTCTCATAGAATCATTCACTTCCATTTACCCAATTCTAATTTTTAAGAAATATTTTCAGAGGCGGAGCCAAGATGGAGGAGGTAAAGCAGTGACTTGCTTGAGCTCTCCTCCCAAACCTCTCCAAATACCTATAAAAAATGGCTCTAAACAAATTCTAAAGCAGCAGAACCCAAAAAAAGACAGAGTGAAATAAATTTCCAGCCAAAGACAGTCTGGATGGTTGATTGGAAAGGTATATCATGCCAGGCAGGGAGAGGAGCACAGTTTGGTGTGGGCGCGCAGGTCGCAGCAAACCTGGAGCAAGCCTCAGAGGACTGAGTCATGGGCAGCTGTGGCGATTTCCAGACTTTTCAACCCACAAATGCCAAATACAACTTAGAAGGTTAGTGGGAAAAGTCTGTGACTGCAGTGAGAGAAGGAGCTAGGTCTCAGCCACCCCCAGGGCCACGACTGTTTCTTGAGCTTCTGGTCCACAGACTGAGGGGGAATCAAGTGGCTGATCAGAGGGGGATTGAAGGGATCTCTTTGCCAGTGCTGAGGCAGGAATCTCTTGCTTTACCAGTGCTTGGATCTGGGTCACAGTTCTGAGGGACAGTCCTGGGGTGGGGAGGAATGCTGGTGTGGTAAAGCTTGTTGTGGCGGTGGAAAGGAAACACCTCGCCCTTTATCATAGTATCTTGGAAGAACTGAAAATTTTCAGGTCCCTAGAAGTACCTCTGAAAACATCTGTACAAACCCCCAAAGCTTGGGACAGTACATTCTCCACATTGGAAGCAGACTTTTACCTTAACAAAGAGTTTAAAACTCAAGTAATTGGATGGTATAATGAGTAAGCAGTGCAAAAAGAGTCAGACTATATTATCTTACTTTGGTGACAAAGAAGATCAAAACATACAATGAGAAGAAGACAATGAAGCCAAAGCACCTACACCCAAACCTCCAAGAATATGAATCAGTCCAGGCCTTGGAAGAGCTCAAAAAGGATTTTGAGAAGCAAGTAAGAGAAGTAGAGGAAAAACTGAGAGTTTTGCAAGAAAATCATGAAAAACAAGTCAACAACTTGCTAAAGGAGACCCCAAAAAATACTGAAGAAAATAACACCTGGAAAAATAACCTAACTCAAATGGCAAAAGAGGTCCAAAAAGCCAATGAGGAGAAGAATACCCTAAAAAGCAAAATTGGCCAAACGGAAAAGGAAATCCAAAAGCTTACTGAAGAAAATACTTCCTTAAAAATTAGAATAGAGCAATTGGAAGCTAGTGACTTTATGAGAAATCAAGACACTGTAAAACAAATCCAAAAGAATGAAAAATTAGAAAACAATGTGAAATATCTCCTTGGAAAAACAATTGACCTAGAAAATAGATCCAGGAGAGAGAATTTAAAAATTATTGGACTATCTGAAAGCCATGATCAAAAGAAGAGCCTAGACATCATCTTTCAAGAAATGATCCTGGAAAACTGCCCTGATATTTTAGAACCAGAGGGCAAAATAGAAATTGGAAGAATCCACCAATCTCCTCCTGAAAGAGATCCCCAAAGGAAAACTCCTAGGAATATTGTAGCCAAATTCCAGAGTTCCCAGGTCAAGGAGAAAATATTACAAGCAGCCAGAAAGAAACAATTCAAGTATTGTGGAAACACAATCAGGATAACACAAGATTTAGCTGCTTCTACATTAAGGGACTGCAGGGAATGGAATATAATATTCCAGAGGGCAAAGGAGATAGGATTACAACCAAGAATCACCTACCCAGCAAAACTGAGTATAATCCTGCAGGGGAAAAAATGGTCATTCAATGAAATAGAGAACTTTCAAGCATTCTTGATGAAAAGACCAGAGCTGAGTAGAAAATTTGATTTTCAAATACAAGACTCGAGTGGAACATGAAGAGGTAAACAGGAAAGAGAAAATCATAAGAGACTTATTATGGTTGAACTGTTTACATTCCTGAATGGAAAGATGATATTTGTAACTCATGAGACCTTTGTCAGTATTAGAGTAGTTGGAGGGGAAAAAGTTATATGTATGTATATATAGATATAGATAGATAGATAGATAAATAGATAGATAGATAGATAGATAGATAGATAGATAGATAGATAGATAGATAGATAGATAGATAGATAGA
>NW_020950758.1:5855478-5901925 GCF_900497805.2 Vombatus ursinus | reverse complement strand
AGATAGATAGATAGATAGATAGATAGATAGATAGATAGATAGATAGAGGGCACAGCGTGAGTTGAAAATGAAGGGGTCATATCTGGAGAATAAAATTAAGGGGTGAGACAGGATTATACTAGAAGAAGGAGAAAGCGAGAGGTAGAATGGAGTAAATTATCTCGCAAAAAAAAGAGAAAAGAAAAGGCTCTTACAGTGGAGGGGAAACAGGGAAGGTAAGAGGGAATGAGTGAATCTTATTCTCATAGAATTTGACTTTAGGAGGGAATAACATACACACTCAATTGAGTATGGAAATCTGTCTTACCCTACAGGAAAATGGGGGGGCAAAGGGGACAAGAGAGTAGGGGGATGATAGAGAGGAGGACAGATTGGGAAAGGGGGTAATCAGAAGCAAGTACTTCTGAGGAGGGTTAGGGTCAAAAGAAAGAATAGAATAAATGGGGGGGCCAGGATAGGATTAAGGGAAATAGAGTTAGTTTTTCACAGCATGTCTACTATGGAAGTGTTTTGCATAACTGCACATATATAACCTGTACCCAATATATATATATATATAACATATATATAACCATATATAACCTGTAACCAATGAGATATTTCACATTGTTTTCTAATTTTTCATTCTTTTGCATTTGTTTTACAGTGTCTTGATTTCTCATAAAGTCACTAGCTTCCAATTGCTCTATTTACCTGTATTTAGTTGCTTGCCTTATCAATGAGGGTGGGTGGGGAGGGAGGAAGGGAGAAAATTTGGAACCCAAAGTTTTAAAAACACATGTTTAAAAAAAAGTTTTCACATGCAACTGGGAAATAAGAAATACAGGAAATGGGGTACAGAAATCCATCCTGCCCTATAGGAAAATTGAAGGGGAAGGGGATAAGAGAAGGGGGGGGAGAGATAGGAGGGAAGGCAGACTACGGGAAGGGGTATTCAGAATGCATGCCATCTTGGGGTGGGGGGAGGGGCGAGATGGGGTGAAAATTTGGAACTCAAAATCTTGTGGAAGTAAACGTTGAAAACAAAAAAGTAAATAAAAATTACCATAAAAAAAGAAATAATTTCTTCACTTAGCTTTTGCACTTCCTTTTCCATTTGGCCAATTCTATTTTTAAGGAGTTGTTTCCTTCAGTGATTTTTTTTTTCCCATTTGGCCAATTGTGTTTTTTTAAGGAATCATTTTCTACATTCAATTTTTATCCTTCCTTTTCCAAGATGTTGACTCTCTCTTGCATACTTCTTATTTCTTTTCCCATTTTTTTCTACCTCTCCTATTTGACTTTTAAAATCCTTTTTGAGCTCCTCTTTTGGGCTTCATATTCTCCTTCGAGATTTTGCCCGTGGGCATTTTGACATTGTTGTCCTTTTCTGAGTTTGTGTTTTGATCTTCTCTATTGTCATAGTAGCTTCCTATGGTCAGGGCATTTTTGTTTCTTGCTCATTTTTTTTATAAGAAATCCTGTCTTTTTTTTTTTAAGGTAATTGGGGTTAAGTGACTTGCCCAGGGTCACACAGCTTGTAAGTGTCAAGTGTTTGGTCTGAGGCCAAATTTGAACTCAGGTCCTCCTGACTTCAGAACTGGTGCTCTTTCCACTGTGCCACCCCACTGCCCCTCTTGCTCATTTTTAAGCTTCTTTCATGGCTTTTAGAGGTGAGCTCTGCTCCTGGGGCACAGGGGTCACTGTCCCAAGCTTCTTGTGCTGGGGGCCAGGACCCTGGTCACTGGCTTTCCATGCTGGAGCCTCAGGTGCTGGTGGCTTGTTCATTGAGCTGGGGTGGCCTGGCCTAGCTGGGCCTGTTGTTCCCTGGTTTCTGGGGCTGTGGCTGGAGGCCTCACAGCTGACCGGCTGTGCCGCTGGCCTGCTCTGCCAAGACTGAGGGACCTCAGTTGCTGATCTGTTTTGTGGCTAAAAGCCTCCTTCTGGCTTGCCTGGACACCACTGCACTGGGCTGTGCTCCCCTTTCACCCAAGTGAGACAAGCCTTTCCTGAAGTCCTTCTAAGTCATCTTAAGTGGGAAAATTGTTTCACTCTGTCTTTTTGTGGGTTCTGTCACTCCAGAACCTATTTGGAGGTTTGATTTAACATTGTTTCTGAGGGAAACTGGAGAGAACTCAGGCAACTTCCTGGCTTCTCTCTGCTATCTTGGCTCCCCATTAACTCTCAAAAATGAAATATTTACTAAAAAAAAAAAAAGGAAAAAACACAAGAATAATTAGAATATAACAGATAACTCGTAAGCTGAGGTCACAGTCTTCCACCATTACACACATTGTCCCTGGTGGAGAGCAGATATACACTTACCAAAAACTAACAGTGAGGTATGTGAGTAGAAATGGTCATGTGCTCAGAGTAACTCTCAAATTTGGACCTAAAGACCTGGATTGTTGTATTCATCTTAGGAAACAATCAGTAGGATGCATCACCTGCTCCTCTCCCGAATTTATCCTTTCTTGTGCTGGACAAACAGTGTTTAGTTCTATTAGTTAACATCAGCCTTAAGCCTAGGGGCTTTAGAGTTTCCCAAATCTGTTTCCTGAATGAGGCACCGAGGCAGGGTGATAATCTTTCCCTGAAAAGCAATCTCCTTTAACCCTGGGATCTGCCAAGCTTTTCTTGTCTTTTCTCTAACGGCACTCAGGGGTTCTCCCCTCTGAACCCACGGAGCAAGGTTTTGCAGGGTTTCCCTTTTCTTAAGCTATAAATGGTACCGGAGAGCAAGATGTCCTTTCTCTATCCAACTCTTCACATTACATGTTGTTGTTTTTCAGTTGTTTTTCACCTCTATCTGACTCTTTGTGATGCCAATTTGGGATTTTCTTGACAAAGATACTGGATTGGCTTGACATTTCCTTCTCCAACTCATTTTGCAGATGAGGAAACTAAGGCAGACTTCACAGGATGCTGCTTTTCCCAATCAACTCCAAACATCTAATGTTTTCTTCAATCAGATCAGTTCTCTACATCATTTGCAGAGCCCTCACTCTCTAGACAGTCTGATATTTGCTGAGCTCATCTTGTGTTATTTTCTCCGCTCCATTGGCATAATAACATCAATAGCAACAATAAATTATAGTACTAAAAACTGGCCTTTCTGTAGCACTCAGAGGTTTGCAAAGGCCTTTTGTCACCTCTCAGTTCCTTTTCTCCAAGTTTCTTGGGTTCTGTGATCAGCTTTTCTGGCCTGGGCTGATCCTGACTTAAGGCAGTCTTCTGGTAGTTTAGGCTCAATATTGGACCTCAATAAGATGCTTATAGTTAAGATATACTTAGTCCTAACAAGGGAAGGATATTCAATTAACAATATGCCTTGAGGACAGCCCAAGTTGATTTAGTTGAGTGGAGCTTTCTTGCTTTGGGATTTCCAGTGGTCAGAGCCAGGCTCAAGCCCTTGGGGCTATTTCTACTTAGGTGGGTGACCTGGAAGGAATGTCAGCCACTCAAAGTCTTCATTCCCTGAGCCAATCAAGTCCCAGAGATGGTCTCATTATTTTTGAAGGGAAAATAGCTCAACCTGCATTGGTGTTAGTCTCAGGTGCCCAGCCCAGCTTCTCTGAATCTTCTCAGTGACTTTTCCAGGGTCTCATGCCTCAAACCAGGGCCTCTTCATGTGTAGCGACCCGCCTTTGACAGGCCCAAACCCCTAATCCACATTTCTGTCATATGACACCAAGAGGAAACATACGAATTTGCCATACTCCGCAAACAGTTCTCTGACTCCAAATTCCTCAGCAGTCATCTTCAGAATTCAAAGTTCTTATTGCATTGAGCTGCCAGGAAAGGATGCCCTGTAGCCATCTCTGGCTTCAATCAGTGTTAGTCTCAGAGCTGCCTTCTTTCACTGTTTCTTGGTCTCTTTGTCTGTGACGGACTGTTTTCTCCCCAGTCCTCAGAACTCAAGCCGATTTTCTGTTTCGCACAAAACTTTCCTTTTCTGCCCCATTCAATATATAAAATGTCCACACACAAAAGGGGCAGAACCTTCCTCTCATATTACTGCCTCTTTCCTTTTCTGTCTCCCTCTTTGTCTATTAAATTTCTACTCCGTTTAAATGTTGCCTCCTCTATGAAGCCTGCCCTGATCTCCTCTGTTGGTGATCTCCCTCCTGCTCACCTAGGCCTCTGCTGTACCTATCAATGGTTATAAGGTACCATTACTGTGGCCTCCCCATACAGGAGAGTAAGCTCCAGGAGAGCAGGGTCCTTGTCTTAACTCAGTATGAATCTTGTATAAACTTCTATACATACATGTTGTCTAATCCTTTAGAATATAAGCTTTCTGAGGGCAGGGACCAATTTCCCTTTTGTCTTTGTATTCTTAGTGCTTAGTAGGATGCCTGGAACCTATTATGTGCTGAATAAATCCTTGTTGACTGACTGACTATTAAAACAAAATGAATTTAGGACTTTTATGCTTTCTGTATAAAAGAAAGGGCTAGTGCCTTGCTTTCTTCTTGAAGTGCCTTCTGTCTGCATGAGGTGTCTGCACAGGGTGGGGGGAACAGATGCTGGTGGTTTAGGACTATAACCAAGCTGATGAGCCTGAGGGGCTTTTCTGAGTGTATCCAACTCTAGAGGTGGATTTGGGGAAATGCTGCAGGGAGCCAGAGCCGTCACAAGGGATGCCTCCAAGTTTACATTCTGTATCCTAGTTCTGGGGGAAATGATCACCAAAATCAATTAACCAATCAGCTAGCAGTTTCTAAGCATCTACTAGGTGCCAGACACTATGTTACAGGCCAGGGATAGAAAGATAATGAATGAATCATCCTCACCATCCAAGAGCTTATATTCTATTAGAAACAACATGTATCTATGTAGGAAGAGAACGATAATAATAATAACATTAATATAGCACTTTAAGGTTCACAAAGTTCTTTACCTATGTTATCTGATCTGATCTTCACAACAACCCTGGGAGGTGGGTGGATGCTACTATTATCTTCATGTTACAGATGAGGAAACTGAGGCAGATGGCGGTTAAATGACTTGAACTCAGGACTTCCTGGCTCTAAATCTGACTCTCTATCCACCATGCCATCTAGCTGCCTCCCTTTTTCATATAAAATGTATACAAAGAAATATAAGAATGTATACATATGTATACTGACATAGAATATATTGTAAATGCATATGCACAAAGTCAGACAACACATACACAAGTTAATTTGAGGAAAAGGAATCTGGTACAGCATATATAAAATACCTGCAGGAACATGTTGGCATGAGCTTTCATGTGGAAAGTGAATATGTGTAAGTGAGGTATGGAACTGAGTCCCTGTGTAGGAGTTGGGAGGGCTCTCAGTTAGCGACCGTCCCTGGCAATGTCCCCCAAACCACCCAGGGCCTGTTAGCAACTGCAGTGTGAATGGTGCACCCTGAAAACTCAGCAGGCAGCCCTCCCCTCCAAAGGCTTTCATGGTATGACTCTAGTTTCTCTGCATTTATAGGATGATGACATGTACTTCTTTCTCTCTCATGGAAGAAATGGGGATGGGATGGGGAGGAATAAAATACCTTTCCATCTTCTCTGTTCCTGCTAATAAGCAATGGTCTCTCAACTCTTTTTAAAAATTATTTTCCCAATGATCAAACATTTATTTTTCCCCTCCTAACTCCAACTTCCCTGGAAAAGCAAATAAAGAAATACACAAACAAAGCATCTGTACCAAACCAGTTCCCAGATGTGTTTCTGTCTCTACATTAGTCCAATACCTCTCTGTCAGAATGTGAGTAACTTTCTTCATCACCCATCCTCTGGAATCATACTTGATCATTGAATTGATCAGATTCCTTAACTCTCATAAAGTCATTTGTCTTTATGGCGCTTTTGTTATAAACTGTTCTAGCTCTGCTCACTTTACTCTGCATCAGTTCATACAAGTCTTTTCATGTTTCTCTGAAATAATTTTCATTTCTTATATCACAATAGCATTTCATTCCATTCACATTCTATAATTTGTTCAGCCATTCTCCCCTTCATAGGCATCCCTCTCTGTTTCCAGGTCTTTGACACTCCAAGAAGACTACAGAGGCAATTGGGGTTAAGTGACTTGCCCAGGGTCACACAGCTAGTAAGTGTCAAGTGTTTGAGGTCAGATTGAACACAGTTCCTCCTGACTCCAGGGCCAGTGCTCTATGTACAGTGTCACCTAGCTGCCCTAAATTCCTTATATATCTTGGAAATGAGACTTTTATCAGAGAAATTCACTACAAAGAGTTTTCTGATTTAATTTTTTCTTCCCAATTTTAGCTACATGGAATTTGTTTGTGCAAAACCTTTCTAATTTTGTGTAATCCAAATTGTCCATTTTATCTTTTGGCCTATATCTCGTTTGGTCATGAACTCTTCCCCTATTCATAGGTTTGAAAATCACTTTCTTCCTTGTTCTTTTAATTTGTTTGTGATCTCATGTCAAGTTGACAAGCATCTCTTAGGCACTTATTGTGTGCCGAACATTGTGCTAAGGACAATGTATTCTTTTGTTGGTTTTCTTCATTTTTGGTGTGAAGTGTTGGTTTGAATCTAATTTCTGCCAAACTCCTGTCCAGCTTCCCCAGCAATTTTTGCCAAATAGTAAGTCCTTTTTCCTTCTACATGCAGAAGTGATCCCATTCCTCCCCTTCCTCTCTAGCAGATTGTCCCCTCTATCATGCCTTCTCTCTCACTAATCTTCATTCTCTCCTTGTCTGCTGGTTGCTTCCTTACTCTACACAAACTTGTCCATGTCTCCATCATTCTCAAGAATCCCTTGCTTGTACCATCCATCCAACCCCACTACCTGTCATCCTGTATCTCTCCTTCCTTTTGTGGATAAACTCATTGAGAGTCTGTGTAGACTACAGTCGACACCTGTATTTCCTTTCTTCTTGACTCCCTACAGTCTGGCTTCCAGCCTCACCATTCAAGTGAAACTCCTCTCTCCAAAGTTACCAATGATCTCTTAGTTGCCAAATCTAATAACTTTTTTTTAAATACTTGACCTTTTTGACTTCTCTCTACCTCTGACACCTTTGCACTCCTCTCTTTGATATTTTCTTCTCTCTAGGTTTTCATGACACTGTTCTCCCCTGGTTCTCCTCCTACTTATCTGATGGTTCCTTCACTTTCTCTATTGCTAGATCTTCATCTAGGCAACATCCACTAGCTGTGGGTATCCCCCAAGGCTCTGTTCTGGGCCTTCTTCTCTTCTCCCTCTATAGTATTTTCCTTGGTAATCTCATCAGCTCTCATGGATTCAGTTATCATCCCTATACATACGCCAGTCATGGAGTCAGGAAGACTCATCTTCCTATGTTCATATCTGGCCTCAGACACTTACTACTTGTGTGACCCTGGGCAAGGCACTTAACCCTATTTGCCTCAGTTTCCTCATCTGTAAAATGAGCTTGAGAAGGAAATGTCAAACCACTCCAGTATCTTTGCCAAGAGAACCCCAAAGGGGGTCACAGAGTCAGATATCACTGAATAGCAACAACAAATACATGTGATTTTCAGCCCTAACTTCTCTCCTGTCCTCCTGTTTGACAACTCCAACTGCCTATTGGATATCCTAAATTGGATACCTCATAGAAATCTTAAATTCAACATGTCCAAAACTGAACTTATTCTCTTGCCCTCCCCCCATATCCTCTCGTCTTCCCAATGTCCCCATACTCCTACTCACTCAGGTTCACAATTTAAGTGTCATTCTTGATTTCTCGCCCTCTCCCATCACCTCCCTCCTTCATATCGAAATGCTTACAAAAACCTGTCAATTTTACCTGTGTCTATCATATGCATTCCCTTCTTCTGACACTGCCTCCCTGGGCTATTGCAATAGTCTTCTGGTAAGTCTTCCCACCTCAAGACTTTCCCCATTCTATCCATCCTCCATCCAGTTGCCAAATGGATCCTCCTAAATTTCAAGTCTGACTATGTCACTCCCTATTCAATAAGTTCCCGTGCTCTCTATCACCTCCAGGGTCCTGATTGGCTTTTAAAGCATTTCATAACCTGCTCTTCCTACCTTTCCAGGCTTCTTACTTCCCTCTACATACTTTGTGATCCAACCTACTGTTCCTCACACAAGACACAACCGCAACTGCCTAAAAATGAAAAAAATAAAAACAAAACTTAAGTTAGCAGAAGTGGTGAATTTAAAAATGATAAACTTACCTTGGGTGGGGCATCTTGTTCCCTGGAGTTGAAATGAGACAGGGCAGCAGATGCAAAGTGGAGATCAACTTCCTTTTTTTCCATCATGTGTCGAACCGCTTTGATGATTCCTGTTTTATAGTTTAATGTGCTGCATTTTTAATGATTTCCCTTGAGATTTGACTTTCTGTTCCTCCAGATGAATTTTATTGTTTTTTTTTCTATGTCTTTAACTAGCATTGGAAGTTTGGTTGGCATGGCACTTAATCTTTAAATTAATATAGGTATTATTGTCATTTTTGTCATATTGGCTCAGACTTCTCAACAATACATATTTCTCTATTTATTTAAAAATGTCTATTTCTGTAATCACTGTTTTGTAGTTGTATTCTCTGTGGGTCTTTGGAGGTAGACGCCCATGTATTTTGTGTATTCTGTAGTTATTTTAAATAGTATTTCTCTTTCTAATTCTTCCTGATAGGTTTTGTTGGCAATATGCAGAAATTCTGATTATTTATATAGATTTATTTTATATTCAGTAACTACGGAAGTTATTGTTTCAATTAATTTTTAGTTGACCCTGTAGGATTTTGTATACCATTGCATCACCCACAAAAAAAGATACCTTTATTTATTCTTTTTCTATGCTTACTCCCTTAATTGCTTTTTCTTGTCTTATTACTATATCAAGCATTTCTAGCACTAAATCAAATTGTCATGGCAACAATGGACACCCTTGTTTTTACTGGAAAGGACTCTAGTTTATTCCTGATATAGAAAATCCTGACTCAGGGCAGAAGCAGTAGTGGTCTTCAGGGTTAGATGCTGAACCTTAATGAATTTTAGATTTGGGTAAGAGAAGAGTAGAAAGCAATTATGAAAGCAGTCAGAGGAGTGGTCACTGAAGCATGAGGAGGCCAAAGAGAGCCTGAATGGAGGCCAAGCAGCAAAAGAGTTCCAAGGAGGCAGGAGGAATGGTTGGTCTTCAGGGTTAGATGCTTTATGAAGGTCAAAGACGATGAAGTTGCCCATTTCATTTCGCTCACTAATGGCCCACTGATCTAGTCTGGTAGGAGCTTCAAAATCTGGATCTAGCTCCTCAACATCTGAGCCCTTCCTTCAGTCTTCTCTGTCTTTATCCTAGTTAGCTAGCACAATGTTGAACAAAAGTGAGACTAGGACCGAGTTGTTAGACGCTACACTACTACTAGGTCTATTTCTAAAGATGATTAGGGAAAAAAGAAAAAAAAAACCTATATGTTCTAAAATGTTTGTAGCAGCTCTCTGTGGTGGCAGAGAACTGGAAATTGCAAGGATGCCCATCCATTGGGAAATGGCTAAACAAGTTGTGGTATATGATTGTGATGGAATACTACTGTGCTATGAGAACTGATGAGCTCAATGATCTTAGAAAAAACACGGAAAGACATGAAATAATGAAGAGTGAAATGAGCAGAACCAAGATGACATTGTATATAGTAACAGCAATATTGTTTTAAGAACAATTTTGAGCATATAAATAATTTTGACTATTATCAATACTCAAACTAACTGTAAAGGACATATGAAGAAAGACACAATCTACATCCAGAGAAAGAACTGATAAAAAGAGGTACATATAGAATAATATTAGACACCTATTTGTGTCTAATGGTGGCCATCTCTATGGCGGGGGAAGGGAGAAGGAAGAAAAAAGGGAAAAAAGGAAATTTACATGATGACTTGTATATTTTAAAAAGAATAGTAAATTTGTACATGTAGTAGACTTGCAGTTTCATGTGCAATCATCTTTTTTAAGTATACTATGTTATAGAAAAATAATTTTAAAAAACAGGCCTTTCTATAAGTTGCCATCAGTGTGAGAGTATGACCCATGATTCTGTTTTAAGGTCTGAGATGACGACAAGCAGTAGTTGAACTGCGTGGAAATGAAACATTGAAATCTCATCACAGTCATCATGGTTCCCATCTGTGCTGCCGATTCACCCAGCATAGACTCTAGGACATAGTAGGTCCTTATAAAATGGTTCTTTAATTGAGTTTAACCGAATTCCACGAGTCATCTTTGATTCTGGGGAAGAGTTTGCAGTATATTCAGAGACTGTGTGACTGTGACAGTAGCCAACACAATAACCACAATTATTTGAGCTTATCAATTTGAAACTTCTACCTGAATTAAACTGCGCTATGGAATATGCCTTCTTTTAAGAGCTTCGCTTCAGAAGTCATATGTAATTGGATTCGAGGTAGTGGAAATGACTCAGTCTTCTTGAGTCAGGAACCTTAAAAACAGGATCTGTAGCTCATTACTTCCAAAGATCCATGCCATCATTGGTCCTCCCCCTACCGATTCAGATTGCAAGTCTGCCATGATGTAAGAGATGGCCCTCCTAAGGTGTCCTGGCCAGGAAATCCTCATCAGGGGGTTGTGTGGTGGGTGAAAGGTAAAATGACTGAGGAAACAAATGTTTGTGCTTCCAAGCACATAGATGTATTAAGCAATGCATGCCGATTGCCCAACCAATTGGGACCAGTAGACTTCCTCAGCGTTGGCACTGGACCCCGAATCCAGGGGCTGACAGATTTTTATACGTCAAAAACAATCAAATAAGGTCAATTAAATAAAAGGAAACAACATAACCTAATGGTAATCTTATTTCTAATTAAAGGAAAGATTAGAGATTTTCCAAGTCATAAGGGGGAGAATGAACAGGTATAATTCCCTGAATTCAGAAAAATAGGTGTCCCACTCCCACCAAGTGTCTGTAAATAATAAAAAGAACATGGAAACAATAACTGATCAGTATGGGGCCAGTTTTCAGATAAGCCACACGGGCTGCTTGGGATGTCCAATTGTGAAAAAAAAAAACAACACTTCTTGCAACAATCTTTGGATCTGACTGGGTTTCTAGTGAGCATCGCTAAGGTCCTGAGTTAAGGGTCTCTAAACAGCAGGTAGGGGTGGTCCAGCTTCCCAGCCTTGCAGGGCTAGGTTCAAACAATGCAATAAAGTTTTCTTACAAAATTCCTACAATTGAATAGTTTTATCACAAATCAGAATTTGACTAGTCCCATAATTGAATAAAAAATTAAGCTAGCTCCAGAATTGAGTCACAAGACAGAGGCAGTATGATTCCCTCAATTACCACAATTATCTGCTTGCTGTCCTAATCCCCTCAGTTCCCTCAGTTGGCATCCATCTGGTGAGCAGACCTCTCCACTCTTAATCAGTTTGCATGATACCACTCATGCAACCAGTTACTGACTTGGCTTGTGCTTGAAGACATGGCAACCAGGTAGGACCCGCCAGAGCGTTTCTCCACAAGATCTTGGAAAATCAACCCTGGTCACCATGTTGTATGCTGAAGCTGGCTGCCCCTGCAAGCATGAAGTTAATAAAATTAAAGAAAGAAGAGTGATTGAAAGCTCGAAGAAAATGGAAGTCACAGCAATGTTCCTGAGAAATAATGACTCCTTCCAGTGAGCAAGTGTTTCCCTGGTCTGTGGACAGCCTTAGTCATTTAGTCCAGGGGAGGTCGGGCTCCCAGCAGGTACTGCCTTTCATAAGTCCTTGGGCCCATCAGGTGGTGCCCATGTCCCATTAAGAGGTGCTCCGCCTCCTGTATCATGGCTCCCCTTCCTTCAATGATTTCTGTTCTCCCCTCTCAGTGGGCAGCTTCAGGTGGTGCTGGTCAGTTCCAGCCACTGTTAAACTACCACAAAAAGGGCTCTCTGCAGAGCATGCCCAGGACAACAGGAAGCTTTGCTCTGGTCCAGCCACACCAGATGAAGGAGGCTTTCTCTCTTTGTTGATACTTGTGTCAACTGTTAATTCTCAAAAGCTTGTCCAGGGAGTGGGAATCACCGGGTCATTGCCAAGAGAGCCCTAATCACTGACATAGACTTCAAATACAGTGACTATGGTTCTCAATGTCCTTTCTCCTTTAGTCAGAAGTCTCCCTTGCCTCATGGTGGACCAGAACCCATCTAGCCTGCCCTTGTGCTCCAAGGTAGGGCATTCCACACTGGGAGGACTCTCTTGGTGAGGAGAATTTTCCTGACATTGGCCTCATCTGCCTCTCTATGGCCTGTTGTTTCTAGTTTTGTCTGCTGAGGCCAAGCAGACCAAACCTAATCCTTTTTGTAGAGGACAGCCCTTCCAATGCCTGAAAACCGCTATCCTTCTGTCCCTCCTACGTCTTTTCCAAGTTCATGCTCATCTCTTTCTCAGAGTTGACAAAGCATTGGGGACTTCTCCCAAGTTAAGTTCCAGAAAATCTCTCTGGAAATTGCATGAAGTTATTCAAATTGCCCTCAACTGTTCCTAGAACTACTGAGGGTGGAGAAGATGGGAAAGAAGAAATGGATCCCAGAGACAAATTGTATTTCTTTCACTGGAAATCTCTGTCTCCAGTTGACCTGATCTGTACCTGGCCACTGGACCCAGATGGCTCTGGAAGAGAAAGTGAGGCTGGTGACTTTGCACAGCCCTGCCTCACTTAAATCCAATTCACTTGCATGTCATGGCAGCATCTCCCTGATGCCATGGCCCTCTTCCAGAATGAAGGACAAACAACAGTGCTGACGGGAATAACTTAATGCATCTTGAACTTGGCTAGGACAAATTTGCTAGCCAAGAAGCTAATGGGGTCTTGGGCTGCCACAAGTATGGAATGTAACAAGAGGGAGGTGGGAGCCCCACTGTCCTCCGCCCTGGTCAGACCTCATCTGGAGTGTTGTATTCAGTTCTGGGCCCCTTGGTTTAAGTGGGTTACTGATAAGATGGAGCACAGGAGGAAAACCAAGACAGTGAAAGGCCTTGAGATTATGTTGTTGTATGACGGTCAGGTGGAGGAATTGGGCATGTTTGACCTGGGGAAGAGAAGGGTCAATGTGTGTGTGTGTGTTGGGGGAGGGGATGTGTGTGGAGACCCAGTAGCTCTGTTCAAGTACCAGGAGGATCGTCTCCTGGAAGAGGGATAACACTTGTACTGTTTGGCTCCATGGGGCAGAGCCAGGAGCAAGTGGGGCCGGGCTGGGGGAGAAGTCATAAAGAGATCAATTTCACCTTGATTTCAGGAAAAGCAGCCTAACCTCAGAGCTGTCCTAAAGAGGAAGGGACCCCTGCAGGGGCTGGTGGGTTCCCGCTCCCGGGAGACCCAGAAGCACAGGCTGGGTGGTGACTCCTTGTCAAGGATGATCAAGGAGTGCCTTCTTTTGTTTGGAGTTCGGCTCGATGGTGCAGCTCTGACATTTTCTGATTTTTTGACTTTGTGTGCTGACACAAACACTGCTAGGGTATGACTGGGTGAAGCATATGCTAAACTAGTGAGAGTCAGCGTTGAGAAGTCAGGTCTGCTCGTGACCAAATTGCTGGTGCTTGGTAAACTACGAGATGAAAACCGTCCTAAATTCTCCATCCTTAGGACACCCCCTAACTGTGGCTTTCCCACAGGCCTGCTAGAGATCCTCTTCTCTTCTCCCTCTAGCCTGCTTCTCTCTGTGATTCCATCAGGTCCCAGGGATTCAATGATCATCTTTATGCTAATGAAGCTATTTATCTGGCCCTAACTTCCCTTCTGATCTTAAAGATCCATCCATCCACTGGCATCTTGAGTTGGCCATGTTGTACATCTCTTAAACTCAAAAGTTCTAAAACAGAACGTTATCTTTCCTTCCTCACAAACCCTCCCTTCTTCTTAACTTCTGGATTATTGCCGAGGGCACCATCCTCCTCTTACTCACCCAGGCTCAACCCGAGGTATCCTCCTTGACTCCTCAATCTTTCTCACCCCTCTCTCTGTGTTAATCTGTGTGTTCAAGGGTCACAGCATTTTCTGGATACGCGCCCCTTTCTCTCCTCTCATCATCTCCCACCTGACCACTGCAATAGCCTGTCCTCGGCCTTATTGCCTCAAGCCTCTCCCATTCTAGTTTGTCCTTCGTGCTGCTGTCAAATTCATCTTCTTAAAGCACGAGCCTAACCATTGAGCCCTCTGCTCAATAAATTCCAGTGGCTGCGTATTACCTGCTATAGAAAATGCTCTGTTTGGCTTTTAAAGCCCTCCATAACTGGCCTCCTTCTGCTTCCAGTGTCCTTATGCCTTCCTTCCTTCCATATACTCTGCAACCATGCTGCTGGCTTCTACCCTCTTCCTGGACATGGACTTACATCTGCTGACTGGGCATTTTCATGGTCTGTTTCCCATGCCAGAAACTCTCTGCTTCCTCATTCCTGCCTCCAGGCTTCCCTGGCTTTCTTCCGGTCTCAACTAGAGTCCCTCTTCTGCAGAAAATGCAGTTCTCCTTGATCACAGAGCCCTCCTTTGGAGACCATCTCCCATCTGTCCACTCTATGTCTTTGGGGGCATAGAGTTGTTTGCAGATTGCTTTCTGATTGGACAATGAGCTCTTGGAGAAGAGGGACTTTTTATCCTTTTATTTATTTTTGCCTTTCTTTGCATCTGTAACGCTGAAAACAGTGCCTGGCACGTATGTGATTAATGAAATCCTATGGTTGATTGATTAATAAATGCTTATTGTCTTGCCTGGGATCATAGGACAAGGACGCTCCAGGGACTAGAGCCTATAAAGCTGGAAGAGCCTTGAGAGGTTGGTTATCTCATTCTTCACCAAGTCTCCAGGTGATGGGGTTAGGATCTAAATCTGTATACTTTTTAATAGCTTCTACTAGCGTGTCTTGGAAAAGGGCAGGGTTTTCCTTTTCTCCCTGAGTAATTTCCATAATTTTTTGAAAATTTACTTGCTTTTGAAATGCAGTTCTTAGGCCTTCTAAGAGGCAAATTACCACATAGTCTCTCTCTGCCCTATCCTCACTCTTCTGATAATCTCATTCTGGGTCAGTAGTGGGAACAGCAGCTATTCCTGGGGAGTATTTTGTGGGGTCATTGTTAGCCAAACGGTCCCCAAATTTTGGGCTTGTTCCCAGATTCTCCTCCTCAGGGGTACAACAGGTGGAGAAGAGGATATACAAATCACCCAAGAAAGCTCAAATTGTAGGGACACGTCCCTAAAGCCCTCAGTGAACTTAGTGGGATCTTCTGAGTATTGCCCCAGTTTCTTTTTGACCTGAATGAGATCTGAAATAGAGAACGGAAAGTGCATCCTACTAAGGCAGGAACTTCTCTTAGGGGAAAAAGCCCTGAAAGCACTGTGGGAACTGGGGCTAGGGAGGAAGGGAAATAGGAAGTCCCACTTCTTGTGAGTGAGGGACTGGGGAATTTTGGCTGAACTGGACTGGACTGGACTGCAAAACCAGGGGATCCAGTTGGCAAGGGGAAAAATCATCTGGCACCAGAGGAGGGGGAGGAGTTGGGGAGGAGACACCACTGAGACTGGGACCTGGGTAGTTCTTGTCTCAGGATAAAGGGCCTGGGGAGGAGGTGCCGAGGCAAGGCCCTTCACTAAAACCTGAGTAAGGGTCACCTCTGGAGCAGGGGCCTGGGGAGGAAATACAGGGTAGGACACATGGAAGGTAAACAAGGCAGGATATGAAGGGAGGTGGGCTAGAGGAAAAGGGAAGGTAAGCCAAGGGAAGCAGGAGGGCATGGGAAACAGGGGTGGCCAGGGGAAAATGGGGTGGAGATAGGGGCTGAGGCAGTGATGTTAACAGAGGATGGGAAGAGGGCAGTGCTCTAGCACTAGGGGCCATAAGAGGGTCATCCAAAAAGTCTACTTGATCCCCATTACCCATTTGTGGGGAATCAGCTACAAACATCCTACAATCTTTTCTGAGAATGGGGTCATGAGAAAATTCAATAAAAGTCATTATGTAGGGAATCTCCACTGATTTTCCTTCTCTGCTACAATATCCTTCTAACTCAGAGAGAGTATGTCACTGTAATGTCCCCAAAATGGGCCATGCCTCATAATTTTCCAGGTGACACTGAGGCCAAATGGTGTTGTAAAAGAACACCAGATTTTTCTTTTTAAGTTCTTTAGAGAAGCAAAATTTTCCCCAATTTTGTAAAAGACAGCCCAAAGGAGAATCTTTGGGAATTGAAGACGATTGACCCTTTGCTGGCATGGGGGCTGGAAGTCCCTCCCTCCTTAAAGGCGGATTTGGGAATAAGCCTTGGGAAACAAACAAAAACCCAAAAGCCCAAAGAAGTACCTGAAGTTTTCCCAATCCCTTAGCGCTGAGAGAATTGAGAGGATTGTGCCTACACTTCTGAATAGGGAATTCCTAACAGAATCACTGGACCAAGAGCCTGGGAGCATTAGGCTGAGTTCAAGACAGCCTTGTAGCTTTCTGACCTAATGGGACTTGAAAAACACTTCCAAGCTAAGCCTTGCTAGGTGCTTGGAAACCCCCCTCCCAACCACAGGGAAAGAAGGGATTAGGGAGAGGGAAGGCTTGAGAAGAATTTGGGATTTGGCAGTTATTGCCAGTGCAGAGAACCATATGATGAGGTCTAGAGATTTAGGGGTGCTGGAACCCCCAAAATCACAACACACAGGTCCTGCCTGAAAGAATTCGATCCAAGCTTTCTTTCAGCCAAAGACAAGGTTTGTTAAAGATCCTCCATATTGGCCAGACCCTTAAGGAATCTGAACCCCTGTGAGCTATTGGCTAGATTGTAAAAATCTGAGCAGTGGCCAGATTATAAGAATCTGGGCACTTTAATGGAGACAAGATGGACCTTATATACAGAAAGACTATGGGAGGGATCTAGGAGTGGCCAAGTAGTCTATGAGGTAATAGAACTCCGTGGCCAAGGGAGAATGGAGCCTAGATAGGAATAAGGGTGGGAAGTGGCCAGGGGCCATAGGGAGGTAAAACAATGGAGGGCTAGGCTGGGTTAAGGGTAACAGAGAACTGGGAGATTAGATGTAGCCACAATGAAAAGCCAGTTGAGGGAATTATAGCCTCAGGCGAACGTCAGAGATTTGGTCTTGTGGGAAAGTCCAGGGTTTTTCCTTTCTGGGGTCCAGATCCCAACCCCATCACAGGGACCTTATTAACCGGCAAGGTCACATCCTCAACGGGGCCCCTCTGATTGCAGGGTGATGTGGAGGTTCCTCCCACTTGCCTATGACATCTAGCTCTTCATTTCCCACCTGGCTGCACACCTTTAAACTCCTCCATCATGCTTTGGGGAAGCTGGGTGGCACAGCAGATAGCGTGCCAGTGCCAGACCTGGAGTTAGGAGGACTGAGTTCCAATACGACCTCAGACACTTCCTAGCTGAATGACCCTGGGTAAGACCGATAAACAACTAACAACCACATATTGGTTTGAACTGGGTACCTTCCCTCCCCCCTACCCCTGCAGTTTTCTTTTATGTGTTGTCACTCTTCCTTAGATTGTAAGCTTGTTGAGGGTAGGGACTATCTCTCCTTTTTGCATTTGTATCTCCAGCTCTTAGCATAGCGCCTGGCACATAGTAGGCAGTTATTAAATGTTTATTAACTGACTTCTAACCCCCTCATTTACAGCAAAAGAAACAGACCCAGAAAGGTTAGGTGATTTGCTCAATCTCCCACTGGTGGTAAGTGTTAGAGACAGAATTATTTCATTCACCTCAGGGAGTAGTTACAGTTGCTCAGTCCAGTTTTTTTTTTTTCTGGTCAGAGACAAGGCCTATTAAAGATCTGCCATATTAGCCAGACTCTTAAGGAATCTGAGCATCGGTGAGCTATTGGCTAGATTGTAAGAATTTGAGCGCCTCAATGCAGACGAGATGGACCTTATGCACAGAAAGACTATGGGAGGGATCCAGGAGTGGCCAGCAGGGATCTGGGGTGACTGAAGGAGGGGTTTAAGGAGGACCTGAATGGGGGTGGCCAGTAAACTGGGGTGAACAGCAAGCCAGAGACCTGGACCATGTGGCTAGGGGAGAATGGAGCCCAGATAGGGTTAAGGGTGGGAAGTGGCCAGGAGCCATAGGGAGGTAAGGAACAGAATCTGGAGATTGGGTTTAACTACAATGAAAGGCCAATTGATAGGATTATAGACTCAGGTGAACTCGGAGGTTTGGCCAGGTGGGCAAGTCTGGGATTTTTCCTTTTAGGGGTCCAGATCCCAAAGACGTGGTCTTTTCCTTTCAGGGGTTCATATCCCATCCTCAGTCTAGTTCTTGGCAGCTGCACTTGCAAAGGCTTCCCCTCCAAAATAATGGCTATTTTTTTTAAAAGTACTCACTTCAGGAACAGAAAATCAGCAGAATGTGGAGGCCAGAGCATTGGCCAGGGTCTCTGGGGAAGCTGGGCTCCTGCTTCCAGCCCTGTTGCTGACTAGCTCCATGATCTGGACGATTCCTGAAGTGCAGTAAGAGTAACTCAGGTGAGACAATAGCTTGTTCGCAATTGTAGAAGAGAGCTCACTAATGGGCAGAGACTTGGTTCATTGTAGCTCAAAGGGTTCGTGGTTTTATGATGGACAGAATTTCCTAGTACCGCATCCCTGGAGTGACTCCCAAGAGAGGTTATGACATGTTTCTATGACAAGTTGATGTTAGACATTACAAATAGACCCATATGCAAAGAGGAAGAATCATGGGCAGCTGGGTGGTGCCATAGTGCACGTAGCATTGGGTCTGAAATCAGCAAGACTCTGCTTCCTCAGTTCAAATCTGGTCCAGACCCTTACTAGCTGTGTGACCCTGGGCAAGTCACTTGTCTTTGTTTGCCTCAGTCTCCTCATCTGTAAACTGGTCTGGAGGAGGAAATGGCAAACCCCTCCAGTATCCCTGCCAAGAAAAGCCCAAATGGGGTCATGCAGAGTCAGACATGACTGAATCTACTAAACAACAATAACTAGTTTTCTGCAATGGTTTTTAAATTTCCCTATTTAGGTGCAAAAGCAGATGACCCAAGGTCACCTCCAGCCCTTATGAGTCTAAAATGCAAACAAAGGTTTTGGAATCTGAGAAAGCAAATTTCATTCATTTGTTCTGGGAATCCTAAATCTTTATTCTGGACAGTAAACTTCAAAATAGGGCCAACGTGTCTCCACGATGATGTGAAGCCAGTTTCTTCAAACTGAAAAATGAATTATATTCATGGATCTGTTTTTTTAAGATTATTTAAAATCAGTCCCTTGGAGAGAATATATATTATGAGCTCATTTAACATTAGGTCATTGATAGTTTTAGTACTGCAGCTGAAAGGAACCCCATTTTGTTTTAGGACTTTCCAAGCTAGATAAGGCACTAAATTTCAGTGTGAATAAATGCAGGGATTTCTGAATGAATAAAACAAACATGCAACCCGCAGAGACCCATACTGGGTTTTGTAGCAGGAGAGGATGAAGGCATGCATATTGGCCCCATGACCGGGGTGGTAGTTGTATCCGGTTCTGTGGAGGCTGTGGAACACAGGTGTGTTAGTCACCAGTTAGATGTTATATAGGAATATTGGGCAGCTAGGTGGTGCATAGATGGTGGATAGAGCACCAGGCCTGGAGTTAGGAAGACTCATCCTCCTGAGTTCAAATCCAGCCTCAGACACTTAATAGCTGTGTAACCTTGGGCAAGTTGCTTAATCCTGTTTGTATCAGTTTCCTCATCTGTAAAATGAACTAGAGAAGGAAATGGCAAACCTCTCTAATATCTTTTCCAAGAAAACCCCAGATGGAGTCATGAAGAGCTTAACATGACTGAAAAACAATAAAAAATAGGAATATCATATAAACTAATAAAATTGTTTATATACGTATATATTCAGAAGTAATGCAGGCAGGCATGGGACTGACTGTCCCCTCCCCCTAACTCTCTTCCTAGTCTGGAACTGGCTCACCAACCCAACTTGAGTTTATTTTGACATGTCAGTACAGGAACACATCTATAACTCACTCTCAGGGTCCTAGGGGACAAAACTATACATCTATTACAACTGAACTCTTGAGCCCTCACCAGTGTGCTTCCCATTTAAACAAATCAGCTAACATAACACCATTAGCTCTTAAACATGAAACATTTACTGAGGCAAAGTGATAATAATCATAACATAATGGTCCACTTGTAAATGTGTGTTGTGTTCTCCCACCAGTGTACACAGCACCCATGGAGGAAAAGGGAGAATCCTCTTACAGAAACCTAGCAGGGAGGCACAGGTGTAGGAAAACCCATGTGCTCAGTGTGACTTATAACTCTCGAATGCAGGCATTTTTGTCCTTACACCATTTCTTCTGGACCTTTCCCTCCTTTTGCTGGAAGAAGCAAGTGCTACTCTCAGGTTGTTGAAATAGGGTTATGCTATTTTTAGCAACAGAAACCTTAAGCCTAGGATTTGCAGAGCTTCTTTTGCCTGCTTTCTTGACTGAGTGCTGTGGCAGTGATACTGTTTCCATTAAAAATTGTTCCCTTATGCCTGGGATCTGCAAAGCTACTTGGGTCATCTCCATGGGCTTTGGGGGTTTTCCTCCTTTTGAACCACAGACAACAGTAAAGGACAATATAGATTGGCTTCTTCGGGGTTTTCTCTCTTTCAAATTGTAGATGACAATAGAGGACAAAGCAATGCTTATCCAGTCAACTCTTCAAATGAGAGAGGAGTCAGCTCTCAGCATCAGTGATACCCTCCAATCAGATCAACCCTCCACATCATTTGCAGATGTCATCCTCTATTCAGAAGCTCTCAGTTGTACTTTTCAGCTCCTTCATCTTCTGTCTTCTACGTGCAACTTCTAACATAGTATTCACCTTCTAATTCTGTGGCTTTTCATGCCTCAAAATAGGGCTTCCTTGTGTGTGCTGACCCACCTTTATCTTAGGCTGAGAAACAAAAATTCACATTTCTGTGAGATATGTTGTCTCAAATAGTCACTATAATATTGTGCCATAGTCTATGATACAAAATTTTCCAGATGCAATCTTCAAAGTTCTAAAAACAGCCATATGTAAATTAAATGCTTTTGGTTCCTCCCTCATCTCTATCTCTTCTCAAGTACTTTTGTTGGAGGGGATGTTTTTCTCTCAAACACTCTCAGGAATAGCTTTGTTTCTCCTTATGCTGTTTTTTCTGGGTTTCTCACATACATCTCTTTTTTCTCTGCCTCTTTCAGTAAATATAGTGTCCACATAATAAAGATGCATCACTACACACACTCACACACACACACACACACACACACACACACACACAACAGAAACAAAAACATACTAATGCCTTTTTTTATATCCCCAGCACTTAGCACAGTGATTGGCACATAATTAGAACTTAAAAAATGTTTGGTGATTGAAATTGGATTTCAGTCTTGCTTTCAACTTTAATAATCTATGATTTTATAGGTTACAATACCTCTTTACCTTGGTAGATGGCTGTGGCCATACAATTAATCACATTGGAACCAAACTATTGATAAGCCTCTCTGAGACTGGCCCTTCATTCCTGACTCACAGTTCATTGCCAGCCTCTAAGAAGATCTCTTCAATTTGGTAGGATCTACCAGAACTTACGCTCTATAGAATGATAGAATTTCTAAGCATCAACATTAGAAAAGAACTCAGGAACCATTGAGTCTAACCAAATCTGAACAATAGTCCCCTCTCCAATATCCCCAACAAAGGGCTGTCCAGCTAACCTCTATTCAAAGACTTCAAAAGCAGAATTTCTACTTCATTTTGCTTGTAGCAAACACACTTTGTGTGTTTTCCTATAGATAACCAAGGTGATGAGTTTTATTGCTAGCTGCTTTCTTAAATTTTGTCTACTATGAATATAGAAACATTTCTCTATTGATTTGAATTGCATTATGATTTCTTATCTGGTAGGTATACATTGATCATTTCCCTCCCACCTTCCTTTTCAGTTTAAAGCCATTTGGATACGATACACAAATTTCTGTCCAAATACATTTTTACCATCCCTTGATAGACATGTTCCATTCTTGGCCAGAAATCTGTCATTACTGTACTTTAAGGCATGGTCCACAATCATTCTCCTCAGAAAACAGGAGCCAAATAAATGTTAAGCGGTTCAGCCTTCTCATTGCTGTATGTTATCAGTAGAGGACACATTAACTCGAAACATTCAACTAAACAGCATAGTAAAAGAACTGAATAAAATCCATTCTCATGTACAAAGAACATAGTACACACAACACACACAGAGACACACACACACACAAACTACACAGAAACTCTCACAGTTGGGATGGTGGGAGAAGAAACCTGAATGGGAAAAGGAATCCATGTTGGAAAGGCAACTCCCACAGCTAATATAAGAAGCGCAGACAAACAATGCTCCTCGGGTTGTGTCTAGGCTGGGATACCTCTCTCTGCATCCAAAGCTAGTCCTGGCTACTTCCTCAGAGTTCCTGTTGCCTTCAACGGCTTGGCATCTTCCCTGGCTGCACCACCATGTGCTGGTTCTTGATGAGCTGCTATTTGTTGGTGTCTTCTAAGCTGTTGCTGTCATGTTTGTTCTCTGCTGAATTCTAGTTGCTAAGTGGCCTCTTCTTTTCAGTGAAGTATTGACAGCTCTTTTCTAAGGCTAGCCCATAACCTCAAGGATATTTTAGCTCTTCAGTGAGTCAGACTCATAGCAGCATCTCTCAAGCCAAATCTGTCTTTTAAACTGCTGTAGATTACATTACCTTTCAATTACAACTCCCTCAAGTTCATAGGCTATTTGGGTTGGAGAGAGTAAAACTGAAAAAAACAAACCCTAAGGTAATTAAGCTACGTTTAGAGAGTTATGCTAGATGATATTGCTTTACTCTCATAGTATTGTTTGGCTCTGCCCTTGTCACACACATTTTGAGTATTTTTTTTTTATTTCCAAACACCACATTTCAGGAAGGATATTGGTTAGAAGGAGAGGGTCCATAGAAGTGGGACTCCCATCATTCTGCCATTCAAGTTCTGTTTAAAGAACCAATGCTCAGCACAGTGTCTGGTGCAACTATTAAGTGTTTATGAATTGATCATTTTGCCTGAAAAAGAGAATTATGGGATGTGATCCATGTCATGAAGTATTAGAAATACTTTGGGGTGGAAAAGGCCCTAGAGAGGCAGCTGAGCAGAGTGGAGAGAGGGTTGGCCTTTTAGACTGGAAAACCTGTGTTCAAATCCTGCCTTTAGCACACACCCACTTTGGGAAGACAGGCACGTTCCCTAAAGTCTCGGTGCTTCAGGTGACTAATAAGCTGAAGGGAAACTTCAAGGTTCACAGGAAGTATTACTGAGGCTTTTGGAGAGGCCATTCCTGCTTGAAGGTAGACTTCAACTGGCTTCAAATCCTGGGTCTGTGACTTAACTGCCTCTGTGATCTTGGTAGATGATCTGATCTACCTCAGGTTCAGTTCATTCTTGGCAGATTGCAATTCAAGAAATATTTGTTAAACATTTATTGTGTACATGGGGCTACACTAGGCACTGAGGAGACCAAGACACCAACAAAGCAAATCTGGCTCTTCACAGGCTTAAATTCTACCTGAAGGATGCAGTGTGAACACAGATAAATAAAATGCTTTAATACGTGGGAGAGAGGAAGGGGGTTGGTGGTAAAGGACAGACCAGACAAAGCTCTAAGAAATTTCGAGGAGAGAGGAAGAACTAGTGATTGAAATATCAAGGAAGACCATATGGAAGAGGCTAGGCAGGCTCTGAGTTCCCTCCCAGCGCAGAACCTCACGAGCCTGTGATCCTGAGGGTTGGTTCTAATATACTGGGGATGGATGATGAGTAGAGCTTACTACTGAGTAGGAGGGCAGCAGGTCAGATTGCATTTGAGAACTTACTTTTAAGAACCTCAAGCTTCCTTGTGAATCAAAAGGCCCATCTTCTGAATACTAATAATCTTCAGGGGCGTTGCATGGCTGTGAGTCATGGAATATGGCAGATGCTGAGGCGTCCAAGCTGTGGGTCTCCCAAAAACTAGTCGAGAGGGAGGTGTCGGGCCTGACCATGTGACTGCACATGCCTGGTGCTGAGCCGCCACTTCCAGGTGGTCATAGTTCTAAGTGACATCCCTAGGGAGCTCTACGCGCAGCAGGGGGTTCCCTAGAATCCAGGCAGCATTCAGCAAGCTCTTTCTATGTGCCAGGCACAGACAAAACACACATAATGTAAATGAAAGTAGCATTATCAGATAGGGAGGAGGAATCAGGGAGGGTGTTATGTAGGCAAGGCACCTGAGCTGTATTTTAAAGGAATCTAGAGAATGTCTAAAGGTAGCGGTAAGGCGGGAGTATAGGAAGGAATGCAGAGAGTGTTGGGCGGAGTCAGAAAGACCCAAGTTTGAATCCTGCCTCAGACACTTCTGGCTGTGTGACCCTAGGTAAGTCACTTCACTGTTTTCAGCCTCCGTTTCCCTATTTGTAAAAAATGGGTAATAATAACACCTCCTTCCCAGAGTATTGTGAGGACCAAAGTGAGATCATATTTATAAAGTCCTTTGTGAACCTCAAAGCTCTAGAGAAATGGGATCTATCCTTGTTTGGAGTTGTAAGGGACAAGAGTGGTCATTCCCACTCAGGCCTTCCAATGCACCGAGGGGATCTTCCCACCAACCTCAGCACCTCCTGTCATTTAGTGAGCATCTCTCTCCTTAGGGTGACTGTCTCAATAGAGGGTCATGAAGAGAACTAGGATGTCTGGAACAAAGGAAATAGGAAGCCACGACCGTGCACCTGCACACGAGGGAGGAGGGCAGGACTAGATGAAGGTGGAGAAATTAGGGCCAGGAAGAGAATAGGGTTACACAGGATGGCTCAACACCTTGGCACAACAGGGAAACAGGAGTTGCCCTCCGCACCTCCTCCCTTCTGCAGCAAGCCCTGGTTGGGGCCTCCTCATCTTTTAGTGCTCCCCGAGGCACTACTCTGGAAGCTCCAGTATTTGGGGCCTGACCTCCATTGCAGTTTATTGACATCCCCAATCAGATAGGGCTCATCCTCTTTCTCTCATCTCCCCTCCCCCAGCCCACTCTCTCCAAAAAGTGCTGAGCCACTTTCTCATCCAACCCTCCAGCCGATTTTTTAAAATTTCGGAAGCTAACATGAATTAATCCTCACATCTATGCCCAAGGGAAAAGACTAGAAAAGCTTGTATGCTGACCCTGCCAGATAACCCTGCATTTTCACAAGGCTCTTCTGGAGCTTGAGATAATGCAGGTTTGTTAGATAAGCATTTGCTAGAGAGGTGTGAGATTCGTGGAGCTTTTGCTAAAAATCCATTAATGTCTGTAATGACCTTAGCAGGGGGGTGCAGAACATTTCATCTCTGTGAGAGAGCTGGAATGTCCCCCTAAGCTTTCTCTTTTCATTCCCAATGCCTTCTCAGAGGAGGCAGGGTTATAGAAAGTGAGGCTGCCTAGCCTGGAGAAGAAGACTTAGGGGGGACATGAGAGCTGGGCTCAAGTACTGAAGGGCCCTCATGTGGAGGAGACATTTCATTAGCTCTGTTTGGCCTCATAGGGCAGAGCCAGGAATAACCAACAGGCAGACTGAGGCTCCATGAAAACATCCTATCCCTGGGAGCTGTCCAGAGAGCATGGCTCCTGAGGTGGTGCCTTCCTCTTCTCCTTGGAGGTGTTCTCAAACAGTCTGGTTCTCCCCTGATCCACTATGTGGCAGAGACGATTGCTTTCGTGTTTGGGTCAGACTAGATGGCCAGCAGGCCCCTTTCTTCTGTCATATTCTGCAGTTCTGTGAGCTGTGTGGAGCAGCCTGAAGCAGTTCACTCAGTGGAAAGTTAAACGGTAAAATTGATCTTTCATTATCTTTCCCACCAAAATCCACCCTGTCCAACCTCCCTAATTCCCGATGATGACACCTCCATCCTTCCCATATCCCTGGCTTGTCCCTTCACTTCGCTGACTCTCTCTGCCTGCTCACCCCACCCAATCAATTTCTAAATCTAATTGATTCTTCATTCTTCCTTCAGGGGCATTCATGTTCATCCCCTTCTCTCACACAATCACTACCCCACCTTAGGCCCTCATCACCTCTTACAATAGCCTCCTAACTGGTTTCTCTGACTCATTTCTCCCCTCTCCAATCCATCCTCTACACAGAAGTGATTTTCCTTCAGTGAAGGTCTGACCGTGTCACTCCCCTACTCTATCCCCTCCAGTGACTTCCTGGTGCCTCTGAAATCCAATAGAAACTTCCCTGTTTGGCATTTGCTGCCCTTTTATGGCTTGGCTACAAGCTCCCTTTCCAGACTCATCCATTATTCTCCTTCATACACTCTGTGGCCTTTTCAATATTACTGATACACAGCACTCCTGGTCCTGTACCCGTGGACAGAATTAACTCCCTCCTCGTCTCTGTCTCTTAGAATTCCTAGTTTCTTTCTTTCAAAATTCAGCTCAAGGCCTTCCTTCTCCAGCAGAATCTCCTTGCTTTCTAGGGCCTCTCCACACAAATTCCTTTGTGTTGTGTATACCCTGAGGACCCTCAGATGGTGCTGGGGAGGGGGCCAACCAGTACACGTGACTGCATCAGCTCTTGACTCTTTTTTAGAAAGAGACAAAGCTCAGTCAGTCAGCTAGCATTTATCCACATCCACTATGTGTCAGGCACTGTCCTAAATGTTGGGAGTGCAATGAAAGGCAAGAATCAGTCCATGAGTTCCCATTCTAATAGGCAGACAGCATGCAAACAGCTATGTACCTACAAGATACGCTAGATCAATTGGAGATCGTCTCTGAAGAAACTCTCTAACATCAAGAGGACTGGGAAAGGTGAGACCCTAGCTGGCACTTAAAGAGCCAGAGAAGCCAGGAGGTGGAGATGAGGCTAGATGAGCTCTGGGGAGAGGGGCAGCCAGTGAAAACAGTTGGAGTCGGGGAGCAGCAAAGAGGGCGGTGTCACTGGGCTGGCCAAGGGGTGAGAAGCTTGGGCAGGTAGAAAGAAACCAGGTAATTAAAGGTTTACAAGTTAAACAGGAATTGATATTCCATCCTAGAGGCACTGGGGAGCTACTGCAGTCCGCTGAACAGGGGAGTAACGTGGTCGTGGGGAAGAATTTGACAGTTGGTGGAAGATGGAGGAGAGCAGGGCTTGAGTCAGGCAGACGTCCCAGGCAGATGCTGATAGAACCACTGGCTGGTGGCCTGAGTCTAGAGCAACATGTTGAAGCCATTATACCTTATATTGCCTTGCCAATTAATTATAATTAATTAATGACGCTCAATGGATGCTTTTTGATATGACTTCTAATGAGGATAGACCAATCAGTAAGTATTTGTTAAATCAGTTAAGTGACCTCCCCCCCTTTCTCTATGGTTATGGAAAGCATGGCATCAGTTGGTTGGTTGTGCTATCATTGCTACTTCAGCACCTCAAATGTCCTGGGGTGCCCACTGAATACCCATCCCACCTGCATCACTGTTACATCAATGTTTTTACCTGCCTCTTGTGTGCCCAGCACTGTGCTATGTCTCATAGTGGATACACAAACCACCAAGCTTGGAGAGATGCAATGCACATCTGAAAAAGCTTATACAGGTACAGTATAAATTCAGAGCAAGCGAGTCCTAGATTTAGTCGAGGAAGGCTTCATGGAAGCAGTGGGTTTTGAGCTGGAGTGTGAGTGGGCTAAGGAACCTTATCGCATGACCTTGGCTTTGACAGAAGTATATGACGTGGCATGATTGACATGGAGAAAGGCAAAGGGAATCTGAGGGAGGGGAATCCAAGTGAACAAAGGTACAAAGTGAGTAGGCTCCTAGGATCCCAGCTGGAGATCAGAAAGGGTCCAAGTTCCTTATCTTATAGAAAAGGAAGTGTGGCAGAGTAGAAGGAATTCTGGGGTTGGAATCCGGAAGACCTGGGTTCAAATTTCACCACCCATACCTGGGCAAATTACTTAATCTCACCAAGCATCAGTTCCCTCATCTATAAAATGGGGATATCTGTATCCTGCCTCACAGGGTTGCATGCCCCAACAGGGGCTGGGTTTCTTGCCTTTCTTTGTATCCCTAGCACTTAGTATAGTGCCTGACCCTCAATGGATGCTTTTTGATATGACTTCTAATGAGGATAGACCAATCAGTAAGTATTTGTTAAACTCTTGTGTTATATATGAGGCACTGTCCTAAGCCTGGAGTATACAAAACAAGAATGAAACCATAGCTGCCCTCATGGAGCTTGCATTCTTTGGGGGGAGGGGCACAAATATGAACTATCTACAGAATCAATTCAAAGTAGCTTGGTTATTTTGGGGGGTGGGGGAGGGGACACCTATAGCTGGAGTCTGTGAAATGAGGATGGCCGTCTTCATGCTACCTCTTTCACAGGCTGTCCTCAGTAAAGCACTTTGTGCGCTTTCAAGCCAGCCCCATGTACATGGAAATGTGAGGGATCCCTGGGAGGGAGGCAAAGAGGGATGTCTGGGGAGGAAGAAGCAGCTCGGGTGGGTGACGCCTGAGAGGACCAACACCCAAAATCTTTTTGGTTTGTGGTGAATTGATTCAAGGCCAAATGAGCCTGTCAAAATTCGGAGAGTGGCATTTTCAGCAAAGCCAAGTTGTCCAGACTGGGCCCCCCTAGACAGGAGCCTCTCTGTTTTAGGTTACATTGAATTTCTGGTTAGGGTTGGAAGACTAAGGGCTAAAATTGGTTTCTTTTTTCTTTCTTGACACTGAGCCAATGGCTGTGGCTGAGAGAGATAAGGAAGGCAGCTTCATCTCCTCTTTGCTGAGAGTGAGTGAAGAGGCTATTCACCCTATCCTGTGGGCACACATGACAGCTGATAGTGGGGCCAGTGGGAAAGGAAGCAGGCAGGAGATTCTGCCTATCACATGCGACAGATACTCTGACGGAAACAGAAAACGGGGATTTGGAAATGCTGGGATTTCCTGGTTTCCTCCTTAGCTTCTAAAAAAAATGAGTATTTAGCCAAAATGAAACAAATTTGACAGCTATGGTTTTCAGCTTTTTTTGAGCTCAGCTCCTATATCTTCAAAGGCCAGTGGGACACGGAGTAGAGGCAGTGTGGTCCAATAGCTAGACTATAGGAGTTGGATTAAATCAAGAAGCATTTATAAAGTTCTCACTATGTGTTAGGCACTGTGCTAAGTGCTGAGAGTGCAAAAAAAAGGGGAAAATGGTCCCTGTCCTAAAGAAAACCATGTTCTAATGGGAGGGGGAGGTAAGTAACCAGGCACATATAAGATTATATATATGTGTGTATATAGTTAGGTAGACTTGGACTTGGAAACAAGAAGATCCAGGTTCAAAGCCTGCCTCAGACACTCCTACCTGTATGACCCTGGGCCAGTCGCTTCACATCTGTCTCAATTTCTTCATCTGTTAAATGGAAATAATAATAGCCCCTATCACCCAGGGTTGTAATAAAGATCAAATGAAATAACATCTGAAGGGTGCTTTGCAAATCTTAAAGCATTATATAAGTGCTAGTTATTAAGTAATTGTGATGTTTTGATTATAAGGGGTTTTGTCTTATCATTAAGTAAATGTCTTCTGTTTAAAAAGTTAATGGTGGCATCAGTGTGATTGATAAATGGGAAGAAGGTCAGTATGGACTCAGGTATAGTCTTGGTAGGTGCAGAGCAACCCCCAGTCCCACAACAAGGTTACCCCTAGGACTCTGAAAGAATTTGGGTTTTAGCCAGCTGATGGTGGTCTCTCTATGGGAACTCAGACCTGTCAATATGAATGAATGAATGGATGGATGGATGGATGGATGGATGGATGGATGGATGGGTGGATGGATGGATGAATGGATGGATGGGTGGATGGATGAATGGATGGATGAATGGATGGATGGGTGGATGGATGGATGATAATGGCTGCAAAGGTTTGGCTGAAAGCAGGGCTGGTAGTGTGGGGGCTCTTCCACTCTTAGGTCTCCTTTGCTTATTTGCTTATGGATGGCAGTTGGTGAACAAGGTGGTAAGGAAGGTGAATCCCTTCTCCACAATGATTTCTTTCCTTAGTCATGGCCATGGAGGCTGGGCTGGAAGCAGTACCAGTGGTTTTGGGGGACTCTTCTATTTCCAGGGCTGTTAGGTTCACAGTTCCAGGCAGTCTGTACTGGGATGTAAGGGGAGATGGTGATCAAGGTGGTGGGAGTGGTTTGACATGCCTGGTACATGTAGCTTCCTGTCTTCCCTTGGGGTGCCTTGCTGCTTAATCTGGGCTGGTTTGCTTGCCTTGTGGATTTCAGTTGGTGATCAACTCAGTCTAGAGAAAGAGTAGTTGGAAATACATCATGCAAGGGGATGTACTGTAAGGGACCATGCCAAGGCACATCACACAGGCCTTACTTACCTGGAGACATGCTAAGGCACAGTTCTGGGTGCCATCAATATACCAGATGCAGCATAAATATTTGTGAACTGATTGGAAATGAAATGAACGGAAATGTAATTGTGATTTCCAGAACAAATTCCATTTATATTGGTGTTCCCAAGTGAGATTTAAAAAAAAAAATCATCCTCTTCTGATATGTCCCCAAAGCCAGGCCCTACTTGCATTTATTCAATAAGGCCATTGCTTTACATACGTGATGATGATGGTGGCAGAGACATACAGAAGATTACATTCAAGGGAACTGCTAAAATTCATTGAGCTTAAATCATGACTTAACAAATGTCACTGAGGTGGTCAATGCCACCAGGGCAAAAGCCAAAGGAATAATCTACTGAGAAGTCAGGGAAAATGTTTTGTAGAGTCATGTCACCACCAGTGGAGATGCTGATTCCAAGGATGATCCCAACTGACATCTAGTCTTCTGGCCTTGATTTCCCCTTTTATGACACATTACTGAAAGAAGGTCATTGTATGCAGGATTGCTTTTAAGGAGAGGAAGAAGGGGGTGAGTGGGGAATTCGAGAGTAGAGGGCAAGTAGGTTTGAAGAATACCTGTCTTGAAAGAAACAACATAGGAATCCATATTCAAAAAAAATATTTAAGAGGGGATGGATCAGTTAACTCCCAGAAATCCCTTCATGCCACAGAATGCTATTTCTTTAATTAGAAGCTGTGTTAAAAAAGTCAAACTGAATTCATGGTATTTCCAACTAATAGCCAAAGAATGGCCCAAGGGTTCCCACATCCAAACAATAGGGACACTCGCTTCCCTGGATCTTCCTAAATTATAAATCCACACAATCTGAGAGGTGTCAAAACAACAATCAGCGTTAGACCAACTAGAGACCAAGTCTAGAAATGCTCTCATGCTCCCAGGGTCTCTAGTCCCTCTGCCCAGCTAGAGGACACTAGCCCCTGGTATTCACTTTCCCAGGTGGTTGCCTGATGTGTTAGAACCAACCCAACCTTTCCTTCCTTTCCAGGTTTATTACACTTTACTCCTCTTTACCCACTTCAGGTCAGCCACACTGGCTTACTCACTATGCCTCACATGTGATGCTCCTACTCTCATTGCTGGGCCTGTCTCCCAGGCTCTCTTTCCTCTCAGGGTCCCTGCTTCCTTCATTTCTCAGCTCAAATGCTGTCTTCTGCCAAAGCTCTTTTCTGGTTCCCACAGCTGCTAAAGCTTTCCCCTCTCTTCTGGATGTACCTTGAGCAATGCTAGCTGTCTCTATGTTGCCCCAAGACCCAGGTGCTCTTAGTGAGCCAGAGGCTTGAGAGATAGAGGAAAACACAAAGTTAACCTCCTGCTCTGATGGGCAGACTGAAATAAATTGCCAGGTTTATGTTAAATCTACCCTTGGGAGCATCATTATGAAATATAAGACTGGCTTATGATTACAAGCCCCCGTCATGTCCCCAATTCAGAGACAGAGTCACTGACAGTGGACTGAGATTGGGATGTTCCGTGGCACTGCCAGAGCTGTCTTTTATGGGGAACCACTGGTCACAGGAAGCGCATCGAAGTCAAGCACGCAGAGAAGGAAGATGAAGTCAATAACTGCTAATGCTTAGTGGAGTGAGTGTACACTCAGATCTACAATGCCCCTGCTTGTTCTAGGATTGCCAGCAGCCCAGCGAGCAGTTCTGATGACGGCAATCTTAGACTTCACTGCCTGCCCGTTTAGCCTTTTCCCCTGCCTGTTAACCTGGGGAGGGGAAATTGATGTCACAAAACAGCATGCATCTAGCTGCTCCATCTGCTCCCAAGCCACTGCCGACACATGCAGGAGGGATTCTTCTCTCCTCTTCTCAGGGTTTTTCTTCTCTTTTCACGGGCTCTTTTGTAAATCTTGCTCCCATCCCCAAGCCATGCAGTGCTTTCTTGCTTGGAGAGATGAGCAAGAATGTGAAAGCCCAGCTGTCTCTGAAGGTCCAGACCATTCATCCCTTTTCAGAGGAAGCCGTATGCTTCTACATACCTAGTTATGTGCATGTTGTCTCCTCCGTTAGACTGGGAACTCCTTGAGGGCAGGGGCCCTGTTTTTGCCTTTCTTTATATCCCTAATGCTGAGCACAGTACCTGGAATATAGCAACAGTTTAATGAACAGTTTTTGATTGTTTGAGTAGTCTATAGAACATGTAGACAGGAAGAAGAAATAGAAGAGACGAGCTTGGGAAACCAATCATAAGCTGGCTTTGAGGCACAATGTGCTGGTGACGGGGACATCAGTTACCCAGACATCTCCGTGTCTCTCGGTCTTTCGCTCTGTATGTCTCTTTGTCTGTCTGCTCTCTCTTCTCCCTCTCTCTGTCTTTCCCTCTGCCCTCCTCCTCCCTCCCCAAAGCAGAGCAGTCGATGACTTCCTGACTTGTCTTAGCCATAATGTGATGCTTCCAAAAGTGGGGAGATCAACAAGGAAGAACTATCTTCTAGATCCAGTTGATTCTCGCTAACAGGATGGATTTGGTTTCTGGGGTGCAAATGAGGAAAACCCTGGGGGGATGGGACCACTTCCTCTTAGAACTGATGACAGAGAAGCAAATGAAACCCTGGCACAATCTGACCTGCACTACTTTGAGAAAGGAAATTTCCAAGAGGTCAGAAGCAAGAAAGAGAGAATTCCTTGGACTAACATGCTCTAGGGGAAGTCATTCCCAAAGTGCTTAAGGATGAAACATTGAAGACCCAAAGGGAACCAATTCCAATGAGGAAGGAAAAATGGGATTTTTCTGAAGAGACTGATGTGAACATACAGGCAACTTGCCAACCAACTTTGATTTTGAAAAGAAATGTACAGAAGATGGAAGGAAAGCCAGATAACAGGCAGTCCTGCTAAATAGCATCAAGAATGCTAAAGTGAGGGAAGCTTAGGATGCTAAAAGCGTTGTTGATTCTTTGGGATGGATTACACCATGACAGATGACAAGAGGGAGAAGGCAGGGCAGCTCAATTCTGAGTTTGTTTTCTGGTTGCTTTGCTAAGAAGAATGAGCTTTACTCTGGAAAGTACGGAACAAAATGACTACCAGGGAATGACAACCAGAAAAGGAAGGAGATGTAGTAAGAGAGCCCCTAGGGGACATGGTGGAGTTCAACCCAAGAGGACTGGAGGCACCACATCCTGGGCCATTGAGGAACTCACAGATGTGATGACTAGACCAGGAGCTTTCAGGGATAATGGAAAAGAGGAAGATGCCACAAGATTGAAGAAGGGCATTTTCCTGATTTTCACAAAAGAGAACAGAGGTTGTAAACTCTAGGCCAGAAGTTGGGCTTTGATCCTGGAAAAATTCTAGAAAGGCTCATTAAAGGGAGCCTCTAGAAAGGGAAGCAGTGACCGTCAGGAGCCTGCTTGGCTCCACCAAGAGCACGTCATGACAGAATGATGGCATGTCCTTTTTGACGGGATGGTTAACCCCGCAGATGATGCAAGTCCAGAGGACAAAGATTATCTAGATTTTAGTAAGGCTTTGGCTAAAGTATCTTGTTCTTATGGAGAAGACAGAGATATGTAGACTAACCACTAATACAATTAGATGGATTCAGAATTGGATGCATGCCCAGACTCAGAGGAGTTGTTAATAGTTCAATGTCAACATGGCTGGAGGTGTCCAGGGGAGTGTCTCAGGGATCTGTGTTTGGTCTGTGGTATTTAGCAGTTTTAGCCGTGACCTAGATAAAGGGATAGCTGGTATGCTCATGAAATTCTGAGAAAATGAAAAGCTGTCAGGGAGAGCTAACACACTGGATGATAGAGTCAGGATCCAAATAGATCTGGAGAGACTAGAACATTGGGCTGAATCTAATAAGATGAAATTCACTAGGGTTAAATATCTAATGTGTAGGTACAAAAAAAAATCAACTTCATAAGGAGAAGATAGAGGAGGCATGATGGGACAGCAGTTGTTCTGAAAGAGAGCTGGGGTTTTGGTGGATCATCAGCTCAATGTGAGTATGAGCCAGAAAAGCTAATGGGATTTTGGACTGAATTAAGGGCCTCCTGCTGTGGGGAAGTAAAGGTCCCACTGGACTTTGCCCTCATCAGTCCTCTTTTGGACTCTGTTCACTTCTGGATGCCATAGTTGAAGGGCATTGATGAGCTGAAGAGCAGAGGGCAACCAGGACAGGAAAGAACCTGGGGTCCATCCTATGAAGTTCAGCTGAAAGAAATGGGCATGTTTAGCTTGGAGAAGACTCTGGGGGACAGCAGAGCTGTCTTCTGGGATCTGAAGGACTTCTTCACTGGAGGGACTAGATTTGCTCTTTTTGGACCCTAGAGGGCAGCACCAGGAGCAGTGGGGGAAGATGCCAGGAGGCTGGATGCCAAAAAGACTTCCTAACCACGAGAGTTTCTCCAAAGGAGAACATCTTTCCACCTGTAACAGGTGTGTCCTTGTGTAACCAGGTGGCTTATACTTGTATTAAAATAGTGGAATCATTGACACATATAGCAGGGGATGAGACTAGGGATTAATTAATTCAAGACAGGTGAGGTCAATGGGGCCCATGAAGCCTAAGTGAATTGACCAAGGTGCTCATCACAGGACGGGGCTCACAAGAGGTGGGCAATAAATCAAATGATGGTTAAATAAGTTGTAAAAGAGCTTTGAAGGTTATAATGAATTATACAAAAATAGCTAACATTTATATAGAACTTTAAGGTTTATAAAGCACTTTTACATATATTATTTAATTTCATCCTCCCAATAAACTTATGAGATAGGTGTCATTACTGACCCATTTTACAGATGAGAAAACTGAGGGCGATAGTGGTTAAGTGATTTGTCCAAAGTCAAACAGCTACTTTGGCAGGATTTGAACTCTCAACTTCCTGGCTCCAGGCCTGATGCTCTCTCCATGTTTCCCAGCCTTAACAGAAGGTGTCATTATCCTCCAAAGAGGCAGCTCTGCACAGTCAATAAAGAACCAGGCTTCCTTGGAAGTAAGACCTAATTTCAAGTCCCACCTATGATATAAGCCATCTGTGTGACCCTGGTCTAGGCACATTGGCAGCTAGGTGGCACTGTCTCTGATAGAGGGCCAAGCCTGGAGTCAGGAAGACCCAAGTTCACATCTGGCCTCAGACAATCACTTGCTACATGATCCTGGGCAAGTCACTTCACCACTGTTTGCCTCAGTTTCCTGGGGATAATAATAGTCACTACCTCCCTGGATTGTCGTTAGGAAAAAAATGAGATACTAATTGTAAAGCACTTAGCACAGTGCCTAGCACAGTAAGCTGTGTATAAATGTTAACTGCTATTGTCATTATTTTTATCAATATGTGTCCCGGGGGCGTATCTGCATTGAATTTCTCCATGGATACTTTCCTCTACTGATGCACTTACAGGTCCAGTTCAAACCTATTCTCCAATGGGTTTATTGATCTCACTGCCCACAGGGTAGATCCCAGCCTATCTGTGTCCACCTGCCCCAGAAAAGTCCCCCTCTTGTCCTGATATGTTTGCCATGTGAATTCCAGGCAACGTTCTTGGAGCCTTCATCAAGTTCTTAAGTGTACATTGGCTGATGGTGATCTCTGAATCTCTGAATATCACCTTCCGAGATGATAGAGAGTGGTCTCTTCACCCTATGTTTGCTGAAATGGACATCAGGAGGCCTGGCTCCTTAACTGCCTTAACACCCAATTAGTAACAGCTCAGACCCTGCAGTCAGACTACATGCAGCTCTCAAATTCCTTGTCCTTTCAACCCAACCTGGTGCCTTTTAAGAAACGTCATGTGCAAATGGCGGCTTTGGCTGTTTCTTCACTGCCTCCAGTCCTTCAGTGCACGTTTGCCTTTTCTGTATTCAGCACAGATCTGTGGATGAGTGTCATATGATACCCTAAACATCCCCTCGGGTGTTCAGAGGGCTCTTCTGCACGCCTAGGGGACCCAGAGGACTCTTTAATGTCTCATCTTATATGTGTGCTCAGAGCTTGAGAGGGAGACGCTCTCATCCTTACTGAGGAGCTGAGAAGCCCCCTTCTGCTCCAGCAATAACTCACCTGCTTCTGTGCCTCAAAAAATGTGACGGTCTTACTCTCCAACACTCCCTCTGTCCAACTCCATTTTCTTGATCTCAGCACCTTGGCCACCATTCTATGCCCCATATGAAGGGCCCATCTTAGCCGCTATTAAGGGGTCTGGGGGTAGGATGTAGGCTTTTAGTGACTTTTCCAGTCAGGAGAATTAGCATGCACTTCCCTGCAGCCAGTGTTAAATATGCACAAAATGACTCCTTAGGGTTAAGGGCTATACAATTGATGGACAGGGATCAGATGATATTTTCTTGGTAGGAAAATAACTTACTTGTACCATTTATTGGTGTATGACCCTAGGCAAGTCACTTAGCTTTTGAGGGGCTTCAGTTGCTCCACCTGAAAAAAACAAAGGAGTTGAACTATGCAACAACTAGGTCAAAATTCATGATCCTATGAGAACAGGTCCCCAACTTTCACCTCCATTGTATCTTGTGCTTTACCTTGTAGAACAGAGGATCTATGTTCTCACTGAAGTGCACACTCCTTCCAGCAGTACAGATTGCAGCCCATTCTGCTGCTCATCCTGTGCATTTCTCATCTTCATCCTTCTTGGAGAGAATGCCTTTCTCCTGTCCTTTCAACATGGCTTGGCTGCCAGTATAACAGCTGGGCTTTGTTCTTTCCTGATTTTGCTGTCTCTATAATACTTCTTGATGGTGCTATATGATTTTTCCTAAACAAACATTTTCTTCACTTCATTTTGAGTAGGTAAGGCATCCTCGAGTGTGGGGAATGTGTCTTAGCTGACTGGCACCCATGCACTATCTCTTCATTACCCGTTGGGTCCCTCACAATGTGGATTCATCAGAGATTTTGGTCTGCTCTGACTTGCTGACATTTAATCTCCTAGGGAAAGGTTTAAGAAAGCTTAAGAAAGATCATTAGGGAGCTGGTTTGGAAGAACAGCCCCATGGTCCAGACACTGCTCAGTCCACTTTCTTCTTGTCATATCTAGGCCTCCCCAAGTCTTAGCCAGTGAATTCAATCTGACCCAAGCTGTTTGAGTTCAGGCTCTTAGGTGGGGCTGCTTACATTTGCTGCAGGACGGGCTTTGCCTGAAGTGGGAATGGATGAGCAGGCAGGCACTGCTTGGGTGTTGATTGGGAAATATCTATGGAGTTAAAGGCAGCCAGTCAAATAACAAGCATTTACTTGTGCGTGGTTGTGTTTGTCCTTTATTCTCTAAGAGGACCATGACATCAGGGAGATGATGACATGACTTGCAATTGACTTTGATTGAGGGAGGGAGGGCTATGCAAAGTCATCGGCCTCACTTTCTCCTCCAGAGCCATCTGGGTCCAGCGCCAGATGCCTATCAGGAGGACTGGGGATGGCCCAGGATGCATTGGGAGACCTTGGCCCTTTTAAGCTAAGGTCTTTCCAGATTCTCACTTTGAGTGAGGCAAAGCCCATTCAGTGAATAGGCCTCTTTAAGAAGTGAGTCAAGGGATGGCCCCTTTAATAATAATAATAAAATAATAATAATAATCAGAATGGGAGGGGAAGACCCTCAGGGTTGCTGGCCAACAGAGAAACTGTTGCTATTTCCATTCACTCTGAGCCAGGAGGGCCCAAAAAATAACCATGAAGAGGTGCTTGGGCAGCGACCTACTGTTGTGCAAACTGTGAGATCTAGAGTGAATTGGGTTTAAGGCTTGGTCTTTGAGACAGAAATCTAGCCAGTAAACCTCAAGTTAACTAGGCAGCTTTCAGCCATCAAAATTTAAAGGCATTTACTAAGCACCTACTATGTGCCAGGCTACTATGTGCTAAGCACTGAGGATACAAAGAAAGACAAAACTAGCCCGGGCTCTCTGGGAGCTCACATTCTAACAGAGGATACAGCACACACACAACTGTTTCTATAGGAGATATGGATAGAATGGAGGGAAGGCATGAGGGCCAACCCAGAGGCTGCTCTGGCTTCACACCCTGATGCCCATCCTCTTCCTTCATCCTTTTGTCTGTGGCTCCTGTAAGGGACCGACAGTCTCACACGGGAAGTGCTGCACTGTTCCAGGCTTTTACCCAATCAGCACGAAGTCATCTGCAAAGAAGACTTGGACGTCCTTCTTTCCCTTGGCCTGGAGCAGCCCAGGTGCAGGTGGTGGGGAGGGGGTGTCTCGGGGGAGTAGTTATTGACTTCTTGGATGCCCTGATTCAAGTAGACAAATAGAGGACCAATGATAGATCTGCCCATGTGCTTGCATTTAGCAAAGGAATTTGTATGATTTAACATACAGCTGGGGAATTTTTTTTTTTTTGAGCCCAGTGTTTAAATGAGGGGATCTTCAACCTGGGGGTGTGTGTGTGTCAATGGAAAGCCTGCAAAAGGTCCATAAAACTGGATGGCAAAAATTTGACATCTTTATTTTCACTAACTTCTAATTCTAGTGTAACAATTCCTTTGGTTATGAATGCAGGCAAGAAGCCCCAAACCTGTGACTTTGTCACGGAGAGAAATCCCAGATCTCCTCATATCTTGTTACTGTTGTTAGAGCTATCCCAAAATATCATTTACATTCATGAGCTAGGTATGGGCAACATTACTAGATATATTACTACATCACAAACTAAAAACAAATTGATAACTGCATTTCAACATAATTGGTTTCCTTTTTATTCTTCAGGATTTTATTTTATGTATTTGAAAACATCATTCTCAGGAGTCCACAGGCTTCACCAGATTTCCAAAGAGATCTAAGATGCAAAAAAGTTTATGGTTTACCAAGTTTTATAACAAAAAATAGGCACTTTCTATCTTTTGGTCAACTGGGTGCTGTGAAGTATGGTTAGGTGCCAAACTTGTCTGTCCCTTTCTCATATTTTTTTTTTTTCACAGTGCCTGGTATGTGGGAAGAAACAAAGAATTAGGCATTCATTCATTCTTCAAGGATACTCTTGATATGGATATATGTAGAGTTTATTTTCATGTAGGTTTTACGGTAGTGAGAAAGCGAGTTTTGAGGTTGGTAGTGACTATTCTGGGTCATTTTTTTGTGGAGGTGCTGTTTACCACCCCCCATTCTCCACCCCAGTCATTTTCTATCTTCCTTTCTTTCTGATTTCTGGCAAGTCATATCCTCAGTACTTTGACAATTGGCTCAGATTTTTTCTGTGGGCATTGGTTTGCTTCTCTTGTTATCTCCAACGCCATTTTCTTCCATGCCCTTTTTGCATCTTCACATGTGGAACATCAGGGACTAATGCATTAGCGGTGGTTTCACTATCATCAAAAAAGAAAACAGATTGGTTATAGATGCCCTGGAAGGCCTTTTCCATTTTCCACCTCTTTGTTTTTCTCCTTCCAGAGAATCTGTAAATGCTGTTGGCAAAATCAGGCTGAGCTCTCTGCAAATTGATTTTCCCCTTCAACTTCTTCGCTGTTTTATGACATGACATCATTTGTGCGCTCGTGGGATCGTGGCATTGAAGATTGGGGAGCTGGATGGGACCTCAGAAGCCATTTACCCCAAACCTTTCATTTTTAAAATGAGGAAACTGAAGCCCATAGAGGTCAGGTGACTTCCCCAAGGTCATATAGGTAGTAAACATCCAGTTGAACACCTCAACCACTCCTCCCTAACATTATGTAAATGACAATGTTAAATGTTTTTTATTATAATAGATATATATTAATTATATTCTAAATTGCTGTTGCCCTGGACTGCCACATAATTCATTTGGCAAGGAGATCAATCAAGTAGTTTTTAGCAAGATGCAGTTTCTATGATCTTTTGGCCTCCTCCTTGTGCCGATTGTCTCTCTTTGGTTTAACTTCTCTAGGGACATCTAGGTGATGTAGTGGAGAAAGCATGGAGCTGAGAGTCAGGAAGACTCATTTTCCTGACTTCAAATCCATCCTCGGACACTTACGAGCTGTGTGACTCTGGGCAAGTCACTTCATCCCGTTTGCCCCAGTTTCCTTATCTCTAAAATGAGCTGGAGAAGAAAATGGCAAACTACTCCAGTACTTTTGCCAAGAAAACCCCAGATGGGGTCACAGAGAGTCAGACACGACTGAGAAATGACTGAACAACAAAACTTCTCTAGGAGATGGTGATACTCTGTCAGGAGCTTTTCCTCATTCCATTTCCTGGTTTTTTTGTTTGTTTTTTTTTTTTTTTTAAAGCATCAGTAGCTTGTTTGAATGTCAGGTTGGAGCTGTCATGATTTCAAGTCATGTCTTTGATTTATATCTTGTACTAACTAGTCAAATTAGCTATAAATATACATAATAAGGATTGATTAGTTTTTCCTTTCTCTCAAAATCTTTCCACAAAGGTTAAAGATATGGCAGTGTTCTTTCAGAGCTGAGTTTTTTCTGTCTTCTGTTTCTGGGACGTCAGCTACTTGTGAAAGGTTAATTAATGGGAGTCCACAATTATTGATTCTTGAAGAAGTATCCTTAGCTATTCTGGTGAATGGTGATAGGCTGCAAACTGTAGCTATGATTTCAAAGACAAAGGATCTTTTAATCTGTGGTAGAATGCTAAGCATTTATTAGAACCCCCATTGGTGTGGTGAGTAACTGAGCATCCCACCTGATTTTCTAACACTTCAAGCCTAGGAGGTGGTTTTGACTGACAGGCTTAATACACAGAGACAAATAATAGTACACTAATGAGGTAGATTGAGCAGGGGAAAAGGCTGAGTAGCAGACAGACTGTGGGTGTCCAGAAGGGGAGCAGCTTGTAAAGTTGGGAATCATTTCAGAAGGCTTATGGAAGGCTCACCACTACTCTTCTCTAAATTCTGACTTTGGATGGGTGGTCCAGGTTTATTCTTGGCCACTGGCCCCCCTCCCCCCATCAGTTCTGTTGTTAGGATATGGTCATACTTTTAGCCAAGTAGAGATACTGTAGATGCTGACTTTTATTCACCGCCTCTCTATTGTATCACTGAAATGTAACTTGCATGTGCTGATAGGCATATCAACATAGTTTATAAAAATGTTTTCCCACCAAGTACTCATCGCTCATCTGATAAAAATAATGTTTTAGCAATGTGATATTTTTAGCTACTGCCATTGGAAACATTTAAGGAATGGGTAGGTTTTCCTTTACCATTAGCTAAATCTGCCATTGGGTATTTGGTGGGGGTTGGGGGGAAGATGTGCAGTTTCTCACTAAACGTTTTTTTTCAAAATATCATAGAATGGCAGAACTAGAAGGGCTCTCAGAGGCCATTTGGTTCCTCCAACCCAGTGCCTGAACACACATAAATGCCCTCTATAAAATCCCCAAATGGCACGGCTGGGTGGGGGATTTGGGGGGGCATGTGAAGTAACATTTAAACTTTACTGAAAAGGAACTCACTCTTTCCCAAGGTGCTTCATTCTATTTGAAGCAGCAATGGGGGCAGGGTGGGCTTCCCCCGCCCCTCCCCCACAGTTTTGGTAGGTGCTCTCAAAGAGAATGAGGAGGGAAGAAGGGGACGGTGGTGGTAGTCCCACACAATGGTGAAAGGCCCGGGTAGTAGCTGGTGCCTCTACCGTATCTGCAGCTCCTTTGTATAAGACCTTGAGAGAGGTGCCCTATCTGAATGGATGAGAAAGCTGGGAGGTGCCCATGACTTTGTGACATCTGTGCTCAGTCACCTGGAGTAGGAGCAGGAGTGAAGAGGAAAACAGTCCCTGGGAGAGAGGAACAAAGGGTGGGCCCAGCCCTAGGCCAACCACACTTTAATTTGTGTTTTTCTTACATTTATTCTGTTAAGGAATCCATTTGCTGGATTTTATATTATTTCTCATAAACACCTTTGGCCGACCCTGTCCTCTTGATGCAGAGGGTCCCTTTGTTTTCAGCTAAGGGCACAATGGGGGCCTCACAGGAGAGAGGGACCAGTCTCCACTCCCAGCTCATTGGTAGAGAGCGTGTTCTCTACCTGGGGGCGTATCCTGGAGCCAGCTGCCTTTAGAAGGGCACAATTGCTTTGGATTCTGGCCCTATTACACATATTTACCTCTCAGTCAGCAGTCAAGTTACAACAGTATCAAAAGACCTACTATGTGCTAGTCACTGGGGATAGTGAAAAGGGGATAGGGACTGACCCATTGATTTCATTGCTATAGGGAACTCCCATAGGAGCAAACTCCCTTTACTTACTCAGCTTGACACCTCCTTTGCAACATGTAGTCTAAAGGGTTGTCTAGAACTCTGAAAAGTTAAGTGACTTGTTCAGGGTCACATGGCCAGTATGAGTCAGAGGCAGGTCTTTGTGGCTCTGAAGCAGCTTTCTAATAACAATAATAACAATAACAATAATAATAGCCAACATTTATAAAATGTTTTAAGGTAAGTAAAACTCTTAAAAAATGTCTCATTTCATTCTCACTGGGATTTAGGTGCTATTACTATTCCCATTTACATATGAGGAAACTGAGATAGATTGAAGTTAAGTGACTTGCCCAAGGTCACACAGCCAGGAAGTGTTTGAGGCTGAGTTTGAACTCAAGTCCTTCTCACTCCAGGTTCAGTGCTCTGTGCATGGTGATGCCACCCAGCTACCTTTCTACCTACTACATCACACTGTATCTGTTAAGTTAACATGGTCAAACTTTTTTGGAGGGGGGGGGAGAGGAAAACAGCTGGGGGGAGAGAGATCCAGAAAGGCTTCTTCTGGGAAGTGCTACTTGTGTTCAGCTCTGCAGGGAAGGCAAGAGGTACAGGTGAGGAGAGACAGTTCTAGGAGGAGAAGTGAGGTCAAAACCACCTCACCCCATTTTAGCCTGGATCCGTTACCTAGATGAGAATATAGCTCATTTAATCCATTGGTTAATCAATCATGGGCTTTAGACTAAGTGATCTTGGCCACCCCTCAGGGGGGTTTGATAAATTACCAGATGGTCTAGAGTTGGTATCTCCAAGAGGTTAGAGTAGCTGTCCAGCACCCCCTTAAGGAACAGCAGCCTGGAGGCGTGGGCTAGAGAAGAGATGCCTTGGTTGGGTCTCCTCCCTCCCCCTTTGGCTGGTGGGGGGCCTGGGAGCTTTGAAGGATCCATAGGGTGTGGTCCCTTCCACAGTCTCTCAGTGTGGCAGTGGCCCTGGCTCTGCTGACTTTGTGTCTTCATGGGAGCCAAGGACAGATTCATTGTGCTTGAGTGGGGCTTCCTGAGCGCCCCAGGACAGGGAGAAAAGAATGTGCAGCAGCCAAAAGGTGAGTCTGCCCTTTGCCACACGCATGCTCCACGCTGGATGCCATTTTTCCTTGGACTCCTTAGATGCTGGGGAGAGTGTGTCACATATTTTTGGGGGGAGAGGGTGGTGGTGTCTTACACCAACATGGTGTGCTGGGACTGCAAAGTGGTGCCTCTGAGTTCAAATCTGACCTCAGACACTGTGACCCTGGACAAGTCACTTAACCTTAGTTAGCATCTGTTTCCTCATCTGTAAAATGAGCTGGAGAAGGAAATAGCAAACCACTCCTGGATTTCTGCCAAGAAAGCCCTGAATGGAGTCACAGAGTTGGACAATGCTGAAATGACTGAACACCATCTTACTGTACCTCCTTAGTACCCCTTTCTCCAAGCTGCTTAAGGCCAGCTAAGTACAGAGCAGAAGGCACACCAATGGGGATTCAAGCTGATGATACTAGACAATCACCTCTGGTTCCTCAGGGGTACCCCTTGTAAAAGACTGTTAAGGGGTCCCCTGAACTTGCCTTTTCGAGTTGCCACATTTTCCGGAGATGCTGGACCCAGAGTATGCAGGAGGCCCTGAATGAAGCTCCCTCTGAGCTGACATAATTTGTTGTTGCACCCCAAGCTGTACTCCTGTGTGTCCTTGGGAAGCAAGAGAGATGCCAGGCAGTCCATGCCAGGCTGAGCTAATGCTTGGGCAGCTGGGGTCCCAGCTGTAGATACGCAGACCCTCCTATCTTAGTCTTTTCCCAAGGGAAAAGAAAGTGGCTTTTGCCATCACCTTACTACTCCTGGTGGGGAGTGGTCTTGTCCTTTGCTGCACTGTTCCTGCTCCCATGTCACACCCCTTCCTGGTATCCCCTCCTCCCTTTGAACTACTATTATAAAATGTTAACTTCTGTAAAGACTGAGAACCTTTGGTTTCCACATGCATGTTCATTTCTCTTGTAATAAACCTGGTTTTCACATAAGTTTTGTGATGTTGTGATTACCTGGTGACACCCTAAAACCCTGAGTGGGAGATACAGCCAAGTTCTGGGGATCAGAACTTTCTTCTTTCTTTCACTTCTTTATGGGGAGGTAGGTGGCATGTTTCATCATCAATCCTCTGGAATCTTGGCTGATCTTTGTGTGGATAAGAATTCAGCACATTAGTACTCTATCACATTCATACACCTTAACTTGTTCATCCATTCTTCAATTTCTGGGTACCCTCAGATTCCCATTCTTTGCTTCCCCCAAAAGTTTTAAATAATTCTGTACATCCTTAGAGTTTGTTTTGCTTATGACTAATACCTTTTTTAATCCATGCTCCTTCTAATTCCCCCTCTGTCTCCTCTTTCCCCCTCTGTTCTTCTCCTCTTTCCCTGTTGAGTGAAATATATTTCTGTACCCAACTTTGTGTGTTTGTAGGTGTGTGTGTGTGTATGTATGTGTTCTTTCTTTTTTTGACCAGTCCAGACGAGAGTGAAGTTGAAGTATCAGCTGCTTCCCTCATCCCCTTCTTGTTTGTATGAATTTCTACTTGTGTGCCCTGATTATGTGAGATAATTTTCTTCTAACCTTCCTTTCTTTTTCAACCTTCCCTGAGCTCCCCCAGCCCCCACTATTCCTTTTCTTCTCTCCATTCTTTTTTTTTTTTAAGCTCATCAAGCCATAACAATGCAGGGCTTGTTGAATTGGACTCCCTCTGTGACCTTGATGATGATAGGGTTCAGAGGGGACAGGTATTATCTGACCATATTAGAACGTAAGCTGTTTATCCTCAGTCCTTTATCATTGTTTAGTCATGTTTACCTTTCTACATTTCTTTTTACTCCTATGTTTAAACCTCAAAGTTTCTCTGAAGCTCTGGTCTTTTCATCAGGAATGCTTGGAAGTCCTCTATTTCATTAAAGTACCATTTTTCCCATTGTAGAATTTATATTCAGTTTTGCTGGGTAAGCTGTTCTTGGCTATAAGCCCATATCTTTTGCCTTCTGGAATATCGTATTCCAAGCTCTCTGCTCCTTTATAGTTGTGGCTGATAAATTGGATGTGATCCTGACTGTGTCTCCTTAGCACTTGAATTTCTTTTTTTCTTTTCGGCTGCTTGCGTTTTTTTTTTCTTTGATCTGGAAGCTTCGGATTTTGGCTGAGATGTACCTGAGAGTTTTCATTTGGTGGTTTCTTTCATGAGGCGGCCCGTGGATTCCTTCTGTTTCCCCTTGCTCTCTGGCTTTAAGAGATCTGGGCAGTTTCATTTAAGATTTCTTCAGACTCCTTTGTTATTGTTCTGGCTGTTGTTCGTGTAGTACAATGATTCTCAAATCCCTCCCCCCCCATCTATTCCCAGGTTAGTTGTTTTTGCTGTGAGATATCTTCCATTTTCTTTCATTTTTTAGCCTTTCGACTTTGTTTTAATAATTCTTGTTGCCCCTTGGAGTCATTGGCTTCCGTCTGATCCGTTCACATTTTCAGGGACTTTGTTGCTTAGGAAGGCTTTGTGCCTCTGGTGCCCAGCTGTTAATTCCCTTTCCAATTCCTTCTTTCATAGCTCTCATTGCTTTTTAATTTTTTTCCTTAAGTTCCCTCGTTCCATTTGCAAAAATATTTTAAAATTATTGTTTTTTAAAGCTCTTGCTTTAGTTCTTCCAGGAGTTCCAGTTTGTGCCCAGCTGGGTTTCTTCTCAGAGGCTTTGCTTGTAGATGTCTTGGACTCATGGTCTTCTGCATCTGTGTGTCATCATTATGGCGGGCTTCCTTTTGTATGTGCCCATTCTTCCCGCCTGCCTCCTGACTTTGGGCTTGATGGCAGAGCCTTGCCACACTTCTGGAGGGAAGGTCTGGGCTGGTTCTGTCTCTGCTTTCTTGGGTGTATTGACTGATGC
>NW_020950758.1:5802398-5855078 GCF_900497805.2 Vombatus ursinus | reverse complement strand
GGGGCGGGCGGGGGCGGGGCCGAGGGCGCGCTGATCCGGGCTGACTGGGGCCTGAGGGCGGGAGGCGGCGCGTGCTGGTTGCTGCGCAGGCGCAGAGGCCGGGCGGGGCGGGGCGGGGCGGGGCTGAGGCGCCTGGCAGCACGCGCTCCGTCTCTGCCCCCTCACGAGGCTCTGGCCTCCTCGCTCCCGCCTTCCTTGGAAGCCTCGCGCGCGCTCGAGGGCGTGACTGGGTGGGCGCTGTGGAGCATGGAGGGAGCGCCGGGGTCCCCCTCCGGGCCCCCCCAGGCCAAGCGCCCCCGGCTTGAGGAGGACGCCCCTTGGGGGCCTCAGTCCAGGGGCCGGCCCGCGAGCACGGAGGCCCCCCGCCCCCAGCGCGCCCTCCCTGCCCCCCCGCTGAACCCCCTCCCCTTGCGTGCCCCCCTGCTGGGAGGCCCCCCAATGGGCGAGCAGACCATGGCCCGAGGTCAGGAGGGGGCGCCCCCCAAGAGGAGGCACGCTCCCGGCGGACCCCGGGGGGACGAGGACAGCCCCTCCCCCAAGGCCCCCCGGAGCGCCCCCGCGGAGGAAGGCGGGGCGCGGCGCCTGGGGGGCGCTGACCGTGGCACCCGGGGCGGAGGGGGGGCTCCCGCGGACCCCCGAGCCTGCCACGAGAGGGAGCTGATGGAGAACCTGCCTTCCCCACAGCCAGCAACGGGCCTGGGCCGGGCTCGGGGCGCGATGCCCGCGGATGCCCGTGCAGGAGACTCCCGAGGGCCCGGCCTGGAAAAGGCCTTAGTGCGGAGCGGCGCTCGCCCTGCCCCCGCCGTGCCGGGGGCCGCTCCGGCCACGCGGGCCGCCTCGCCCGCCACGTGGGCCGCCGGGCCAGCCTCGCCCGCGCGACGCCTCCTCCCCGCTGTCAGCGCCGGCGTTTTCCACCCATTTGCGCTTGTTGCAGGAAGTCAGAAAGACGACGGCGTTCCAGCCTGGTTCGGTGGCCGTGAAATCTTACAGCCCGAAAGGCGGCGTGCCGGGCATGTGAATGTCCGCAGTGAGGACGTCGAGGCCCGCGCCAGACCGTGGGGACCTCGGCACGTTAAATTAGCAGCACGTTCCCCGCCAGCGCCATTATTCGGCAGTTCGGGTTTCTTAGCAGACGTTGAGGTTGAGTTTATACTGGAAGAGGAAAACAAGCTAAAATGCATCAGACTCCTGCGTTTGGGCTTCCACGTAAATAATACATCCGAAAAGCACGACGCACCTCTCCTACTGATAGCAGCTTTTGTAAGCATCTGGAGAGATGCTAGGAACGCTTCATTAAGGAGCAGAAGAGGCTTAGCATTACCATCTAATGATAGGGACATAGGTCAGTGCTACATGGGGAGTCTAAAAATTGATATTTATTTTCTAAATGGAATTTTGGTCTCAACTCAACAAAAAGAATTTCTTAAAGGAAGTTATAGAACTAGTCGTTTCCTGCCCATTACAGGTAGATTTCTAGAAGGAAATAACAACCTGTTTACAGTATTTGAAATGAACAATTTGACTGGGTTAAGTTTTGAATCTTTACCTTATTTAAATGAAATTCCAAAATGGAAAGTCAGAAAACTAAAAAATGACAACAGTTCAGATTTTCTAAAAGAAGAGAAAGGAAATAAATCAGTAGTACCACAGAAAAGAAGATGTAATACAGTTCAGGGAAGTAATTTGCTTCTCACAACATTTAAAACCTCAAATTCTGCCTTTTATCTAAATATGAGGTATGAGCACAATAAAGTCAGACAATGTATGAATCGTAAAGAAGGCAACCATGTTTCTAAAGTCACTGGAACTTGCCACATCATAACTACTGAGAATATACACAGAGATTTCAAGAAACATGGCAGTAATTCCTTCCGTGTTATCCCTAAAGACACACTTTTTCCTGTTTTTGATACTTTTGAAAAAGTTCCTCTCCTAAGCAATTTTGGTGACACTGGCAACATCTCTTTGTCCCAGAGAGATTCCAATAATAATGCAAGTTCTGAAAAAGCCATTAGCCTGGAAGTTCTTAATATCGGGGACATTCCTCAATTTATACAAGATAGCCAAACAAATACAACTGAACATGTCCACAAAACAAATGCTAACAGCCAAGATACAGTAATTGAAAAGAAACAAATGTTTAATATCAATAGTTTTAGTTTCAAAGTCAAATTTAATTCTTTCTTGGATATTGAGCAAGAGGTAATATTGGTAAACTGTGACACCATTTACATTGGACCAAATGCCATGACTAAAACTCAGGAAGAATTTGTGGGGGATTTCCTAAGTGAAGGGAAAGAAAAAATACAGAACTTGATTTGGAATGAGAGAAAACACCCAACAGAAAGTTTAACAGAAATACATAGTTACCAAATTTCTAATGGGAGTAAGATAGAGAGAGAACAGAAATGCAGCATTACTACCACTAATACCTTTCTAAAGTCAAACCTATTAATGAAAAAGAAATCAAATTTAGAAGATGCCAGAGAGATAAACCAAATACAGGGCAATCAAAACAACACAGCTGATAGAATTGAGCACCAGAGTCTTTTGCAAGAAAGTGCTTTAGCAAATTCAAAACTTTTTCATCCGAGCAATGATTTCACAGAATTTGTTAACCGTAAATTTAAAACTGATTTGGCCACAAGAAAAAATGAGTATTCTCCAGACTTAGGAGCTGAATGTTTATCAACAGAAACTAAGACAATAAGTGATTTTGAAATGAAGAGTAAATTTGATATCGTACTCAAAGAACTTTGCATGTTTTGTGAAATTGGTAAGGAGGAAGAAACGTTTGCAAATTCAAGACTTTTTCATCCAAAGAATGAATCCACAGAATTTAACCATAAATTAAAAACTGATTTGATGACGAGAAATAATGAGTGTTCTCCAAACATAACAGCTGAGTGTTTATCAACAGAAACTAAGACAATGGGTGATTTTGAAATGAAGAGTGAATTTGATATTGTACTGAAAGAACTTCGCGTGTTTCATGAAATTGGTAAGGAAGAAGAAACTTCGTGCATTGGAGAAACAAGAAACAATGAAGAGAAAAATGATTCTGACAAAGATAATTCTACGGAGGAGGTACACCAGGACATAAAAGAAGACTTTACAGTTGTCTCCTTGGAAAAAATATGTGCACCTTCTTTGCCCTGTGATACAGTCACAAGCGTGAATATGCCAAAGACAGCCCAAAGTTCATTTAAATGGAAAAAAATACCTATGGATCGTGAAAAGGAAGTACCTCATGAATATTATTCTTCAAGCCCCTCAGATGAGGAATTACTCCATTCACCTGGAGGAGGTAAGAAAATAGAGCTGTTTAATTTTTCTTTTTCATGGCTGTTGGTGTTCAGTCATTTCAGCTGTGGCTGACTATTCGTGACCCAATTTGGAGTTTTCTTGGTAAAGACACTGGAGTGCTTGGCCATTGCCTTCTCCAGCTAATTTTACAGATGAGGAAACTGAGGCAAACAGGGTAAAGTGACTCACCCAGGGTTAGGGTTAGGGTAAGTGTCTGAGGTCAGATTTGAACTCAGGAAGATGAGTCTTCCTGACTCCAGGCCCGACACTCTCTATATATTATTTCTTTGTAAGCTAAATGTGTAACCTTATCAAAAGAATGAACATACATCTATAATGTAAGAGGATTGTAGTGGAACACTCTTATAAAATCCTGGGGCTTGAAAGATGTTAGAGATGATGCTGATGATAGCATTTATTAAGCGTCTACTGTGTGCCAGGAATGGGGCAGCTAGCTGCTACAGTGGATAGAGGAGTAGGCCTGGAGTCAGGAGGATCTGAGTTCAAATCCAGCCTCAGACACTAACTGTGTGACCCTGGACACATCACTTAACCCGTTTGCCTCAATTCCTCATTGGTAAAGTGGGAACACACTGGAGAAAGAAATGGCAAACCATTCTAGTATTTTTGCCGAGAATGCCCCGTGGACAAGTCCATGGAGTTATGACGATTTGGATTGAACACCAACAGTGTTCCAGGCCCGGTGTTAATCACCTTCCAAATATTGTCTCATTAGATCCTCACAACAACTCCGGGAAGGAGGTGCCATTCTCATCCCCATTTTATAATTGAGGAAATTGAGGCAGACAGAGGTGATGTGATTTGCCCGGGGTCAAACAGCTAGCAAGTTTCTGGAACTGGAACTCAGGTCTTTCTCACTTGAGTGCTCTGTCCTCAGTGTAACTAGCTGTATCAAGACCCTCTGGTCCAACCTTATGACTTTATAGGTGAAGAAGCAGGTCTAAACGAGGTGAGCTGACTTGTTCCAGGTCACAGCTGATGTGTGGCACGAAGGCCTCTGTCTCCAGGCCCTTGCATTCTGCCTCTTGCCCTATGCTCTGTCAATAAGGAAAAACCGCTCAGGAGGTTTAGACTGAGGGCTGGAAGGGGCCCTGTAGGGCATCTAGACCCATCTCCTCATAGTGCAGTTGTGATAACTGAGGTATACAAGGGCCTGGGCATAACTTGTCCAGGGTCACATTGATTAAATCCATACCAATGCCAAGATTTGTACCCCATTCTCTGCCTCCAATTCCATAACACTTCAGGCTCTGCCACAGCTGGACAACCCGTCACTCACAAATACACCAAACTATAAAGGAAAATAATTTTCATTGAATTATTACAGAAGTTTTGTCTCAATAGATTCCAACAATTAAATGTATACTTTGTTTTGGTTCGCATTTGGGCATTTTGACATAAACACAGCAAAAGTATGATGCCAAGAACCTTAGTATTTTATGTGGGCCTATCCTTGATCCAAATAACTCATTCTGTAAGACTAGTAAGGATAATGTAGTGCAGGGGGAAGACCTCATTTACCTCCTCTATAAAATGGGTATCCTGATACCTGCAGTATCTATCTCACATGAGTCATTGTAGGCTGTGTTGAGAGAGTAGATGACGCACTTTTGGAAACTTCCAAGTCTCTATAAATGCCAGTGATCTTTCCTATTATAAAGAAGGGATTTCAGCCCAAATTTATAGCTGCTTCTGCATGTTATTCAGATGCTTCCAAATTCAAATAGACATTTTCTAATCAAATAAAAGAGTGATGCCCAATGCAGGTGTAAGTCTTTGAGCATGGTCTGAAGCTGGGATAGTAAAGAGGCCCACACAAAATGGCTTCAGTGATTGTGTCCCCAAGATTTTTAAAGAATAAATCATGTCTATATTGCAGCACAGTACAACTTGACTAAACTTGTACCTCCTGGCTCTGGAGGGCAGAGCCAGGAGAAATGGCTGGAAGTTTTAGAGGCAAGTTTAGGTTTGAGACCAGGAAGAACTTCTTACGTGCCCATCAGAGCTGTCCCAGAGTAGAATAGGCTGTGTAGGGAGGCGAGGGGTGTCGAGGTTGGGTGACCACTAGTCTGGGATGTCATGGGGGAGATTTCTTTGGTTTATGGGTTGGACTAGAGGCCCTGGAGGTCCCTTCCAACTCTCAATTCTGGGATTTATGTCCCTCCACCTGAGATGACTCAAAACCCACATAAGATAATAGTAATGGTAATAATAATGGTAGTTAGCACTTATATTGTGCCTTCAGGTTTGCCAAATGCATTCCATATATGTTTTCTCATTTCATCCTCCCAACAACTCTGTGATGTGGCTTTTAGTGTTAACGTGAGCTGAAGGGTTAAGTGATTTGCCAGGCAGATGTCAGAAATGGTCCTGACTCAGAGGCTGGCCCTTACCTGGAGTCCTTTTTCTCCTGTGCCAGCCTGCCTCTCATGTGATTTACATGCCCTCTGAATCCCATAAATATACAATAACATACCTTGTGCACATACCAATGCCAATCTTCTGAACTTTTCCCCAGAATGTTTTCCCTCATCATCCTACCTTTTAGACTCCTTGGCCTCCCTCAAGGTTCAGCTCCTCTGCTGCCTTGTTGTTTGTTAATGGTCTCTCTTCTAGAATGGTCCTGTTTGCGCTTATAACTGCATCCCCCTGCCCACGCTATAGGGGTGGACAGGGAATATTTTCCTTCCTTTCTTAAAATGTTTTATTGATATGTTTTGTTTTTCCATCACCTTCATTTTTATATACATTACTCTCTCTTTCTGTCCCTTGAGAACCATCTTTCACAGAGGGAAAGAGAGAAGCAGGTCAGTCAAGCCAGCTAATGCCTTAGTTTATTCTGCCAGTGTATGTAATGTCTATACTGTAGGCTCACCCTTAGCAGAGAAGGAGGAGGTACATTTCCTCTTCTTTTCTCTAAAGTTTCCTCATTAGAATTACACAGCTTGCATCCATTAAAATTTGGAGGAGATTGTTTCCATTGACATTGTGGCCACGTAGGTTTTTTTCTGGTTCTGCTGATTTCATTTTGTATCAGTTCATATGCCTTTCTTTGCTTCTCTACATTTTTGTATATTCATCATGTCTTAGCATGCAGTATTATCTCATTACATCTTTGTGCTGCGTTTCATTTAGTCATCTGATGGCCGTTGACTTTGTTCCCAGGTCTTTGTGACAAATATCTTGGTGTACATGAGATCCTTCTTTTTGTCTCAACTCCCTGGCATGTATGGCAAGGATTGTTTATCATTTTGGCTTTGCAGCCTAAGAACCTTGCATAGTGCCTTACTTGTAAGTGCTTAATAAGTGTTTATTAAGTTACATTGAATTTTGGCAGTCTGTATGTGATATTTTCTTAATACGAGTCATTAAACTCAGAGTCATCTTTGATGACTTTCTGTCCCTCAACACTGACTTCTGACCACTTGCCACTTTCTATCAATTCTTCCTCTTCAACAGAACTCCTTCACCTTTTTTGGTTCATGGACCCTTTTGGCAGTCACGCTGGTGAAGCCTCTGGACCCCTTTGCAGATTCATGTTTTTAATCACACAAAGTAAGATACATATGATCACAAAGCAATTGAATTATTTGGAAGTATACTTGTCTGCTACCTATCTATCTACTTATTTATCTATCTGTCTTTCTTTCTGCCCTCTCACCTGCCTGCCTGTCCATCTGTCTGCTCATCTGTACATCCATCCATCCATCCATCCATCCATCCTTCCATCCTTCCATCCATCCATCCTTCCATCCTTCCATCCATCTATCCCTCTATCTATCGCATATCTATTTATCAGATGTGTGGACCCCAGATTAAGAACCCCTTCTCTACAACATCTCTCAGATTTATTCAGACCATTATCACCCCTGTGACAGGTCTTCTTCATAAGTTGTCTTTTCTGTAATATACCCATATTATACAGTGACTCCAGGCATGGGTGTCCCTAGAGGGGCCTGTGGTGGGCGTTATCGTTGTTCAGCCCCTCAGAGGAGCTAGCGATATCCTCTTAGCAAGGCTTATGATGACAGATGAAGCTTGTTAAAGTTGCTCTGGTGATGTGAGGTGAGGGCTCTGAATCAGAGCCCTCAGTGGTTCTCCATTGCCTATCAAAGGCAAAATGACCAAAATCCTTAATCTGACTTTTTTGGTCTGAACCCTTGATTTCTCTGCCATAGGGACCTTCCAGAAACGTCTCTGTCAGTGCCGATCAGTAGCTGCTCTGCCCTTTGTAATCTCAGAGAGCTGCGTGTGGAGCACTGAGAGGGTTCAGGGGCTTGCCCAGGGCTACATAGCTGGAATGTGTCAAGGGGGACTTTAAACCCAAAGCTTCCTAACTGGGAGGCTGGCTGTCTGTCCACTTCTTCCTTTTCTGCCCCCTCCTCCATAATTCCTCTGAACATCCTCAGTGCCATAACCCTAAACATTTCTTTGGTGCTTTAAAACTCGCAGAGCATTTTGTGTACATGATCTCATTAGGGAACTTCTCCATGCTACCTTTCGTGCTTTATCTCACACTGCTTCCTTATGGAAATCACATTTCAGCTCCACTGGATTATGCGCTATTCCCCGTTCAGGGATTAGCTGGTAGGCAGTGTCTGCTGGACCTGAATAAACAGCATTATCACAGACCTCTCTGGGTGAGGTCTTGCTGTGGCTGAATTCCAGAGCAGCATCCCTGCCTGGGAGCGGGTAGACAAGACACTTATTATTTTGGCAGCTTCTTCAGGAGGGTGAGGGCACGTTAATATCCACAGCAAGGGAGAACCTCGTGGACCCCAGATCTCTTCAGTGAGGGACCCTCCACACCCAGAGTTCCACCTGGCTCGCTCTCCCCTGTTACCTTGCATACACTATAGGCTGCTATCCCTACCCGGTGCAGGGTGAATTTGTAAATTTTAGCTGGAGAAGCCTGACTCATCTCTGCTTACATGGGCTTGGCAGAAAGCAGTATCATGAAAGCGAGCTTTTGGCCACAGCTGTCCTCTTTCTATCTCTACCGGGAGCTGAATTCCTTCCCTGCTATGCTAACACCATTAAGAATGCCTTGTATCCTTCCCACATCTTTACCTAAGATGGTAGAGAGTAAAACCAGGGGGACAATGCACAGATCTCTTGATCTCTCTGGTTCTCTTTATCTCTCTCTAAAATGAGGGTTTTGACCAAATAATCGCTTAGAATTTTTCCAGACTAAACCCCATAATCTTAAAATTCATGGAATTAAATTCAGCAAGTATTTATTAAATGCCAGCGCTGTGTACTGTGCTTTGTTAGCTCTTGCAGCCACTGCTGGTAATTGGTCAGTTAATCAGTGAATTATCCAATTATTCAAAATGGTTGGAATTTTTTTTTGTATGTAGTTTCAGCCTTTATGTGTATGTAATTACTTTGAAAAAGCAACTCAGACATGTTGTTTTAAAAAGTGAACATGATCAACACATTGTAGTATTTTGATTAAATTGCACGCATCATTGTTCGAACAGCAAGCATTTATTAATATACTACTCTATGTCAGGCATTGTGCTAGGTGCCTGGGATACAAAGACAAAGCAAAACAGTCCCTGCCCTCAAGGAACTTACATTCTATTTGGGGAAAACAACATGCAGCAAATAAACAAATACAAAAATAAATGCAAAATATACTTTTGGTGGAGAGCGCCTTAGCAATTGGGAGCTCAAGACAGGCCCCGAGTAAGAGGTGGCCCTTGAGGAAAGCTCGGGATTCCCCCAGTGGAGGCATGGAGGGAGGCAAAGGGCTGGAGGTGGGTGATGAGATCTTGTGTGGGATGGGCAGCACAAAGGTCCATTTCCTGCCAAGCAGAATTCGAGCAGAGGAATGTGGAGTAAGCTTGGAATGGTTTGCTGGGACCAGAGTTCGAAGGGCTTTAAATGACAAACAGGAGTTTGTCAGACAAGAGGGAGTGGTGTTAGATTGAGACTTGGGCAGTTGTGTGAAGGATGCATTAGAAAGGGAGGGAAATCATCTAGGAAGTGATTGCTCGGGGCCCACGCCAGAGCAAAGAAGTGCCCTTGGTGGCTTTTGGTGCAGAGCAGGGAAGAGAAGCGAGCTGTGGAGTGAGGCTTGACAAGACTTGAGAGTCAAGGGACCTGATGACTCGAGGCTGTGAACCTGTGTGCCTAGGAGAGGGGTTCTTTTGACAAGAACAGTGACATTAGGAAGAATGGAGGGATTGTAGGGAAGGATGACGAGTTCTCCTTTAGACTTGTGGAGTTGGAGAGGCCTGTGGGAGATCCAGGTGGAAATGTTCAGGAGGTAGTTGGTGATGTATATTCCTCTGTGATAGAAGAGAAATAAAATGGATTAAATCTACAACAAAATAGAAAAGAAAACCTTGAAAACAGTTAAAGTATTAGCTGGTCACATCTCCCTCCCTCCCTCCCCCTTATGACCAATGATACTTTTGTAGAAATGTCTTCACAGAAAAAAAAAAACAACTCATAAATTTAGACCTGTAATTTTTTTCTCGGATGCCCTCAGTAATGTCATTGTTTCCCTGAGATGCCCTCTAAATTCTTTTCCTAATCCAAATATTTGGCTCAACATTTTTATCTAGCAATTTTGACATTTTTATTTTTTCTGTTTAGATCCTAATAATTAGCATTTATATTATTTTAAAGTTTGCAAAGTGGTTTACAAATACCTTCTCATTTCATCCTTACAACAGCCTTGTGAGGTAGATGCTATTATTATTCCTATTTTACAGTTGAAGAAACTGAGGTAGACAGGTTAAGTGATTTGTCTGGAGTCACACATCTGTATTAAATTTCTGAAGCCGGATTTGAACTCTGGTCTTTCTGACTTCAAGTTTGGCGCTCTATGCACTATGCCTCCTCTGCCTCATTGGTCCTTCTACCTCTTTTGCTTTCAATTTCATGTATGAAGACTTTAAAAATGTATTTAAGGCATAGTAAAGGTCTCAAAAATCTCATCTCTGTTCAGTTGTGCCTTTAAAACCCATGTACCATCCATATAATAATACCCTTCTTGTGGTATTACATAATCTTCATTTGGTACCTATGTTTCCCTCCCTGAGGGAAGGGATGGAGCTGTTACATCCCTTCCCTCAGGGAGGGAAACATAGGTACTAAATTCTGAATTCCCAGGGCTTAGCATGTTATAAGTGCTTAGTAAGTGTTTGTTAAATTGAAGTTCCTTCTAGCTTTAATATTCATCCTGTTGAGGGCTTGTGATTTGAAATTAGTATTTAAATGTCCATATTCCAAATTATCATTTTAGAAATGTTAAATTATTTTTGCTCTGATTAATTTGATGTGTGCCTCCATAGGGAATGTCTCTGATAAACTGAAATACAATTGAGATGAACACTGTTAACCAAGAGGGAAAGAGCTTCCTATTTCTAATAAATGGCAGATCTTCTACAACAATGAAAGACTCCCATTCTTCTAAGACTAATTTTCCTGTTCATCCCTATTTGTGGCTCCTAGCAAGTGCACACTGAGTGTTGATTGATTGATTGATTGACTGTTGAAAAGAGGCGGGAACTTGAGATGTTAGTGCATTTGGGCTCTCAGGGCAATCCAACAAGCATTTCTTGAACACCTACTATTTCACTGAATGTCCATTTTTCCCCCCTGAAGGATTATACTCAGTTTTGCTGGGTAGGTGATTCTTGGCTGTAATCCTATCTCCTTTGCCCTCTGGAATATTATATTCCAAGCCCTCCAGTCCCTTAATGTAGAAGCTGCTAAATCTTGTGTTATCCTGATTGTGTTTCCATAATACTTGAATTGTTTCTTTCTGGCTGCTTTCAATATTTTCTCCTTGACCTGGGAACTCTGGAATTTGGCTACAGTATTCCTAGGAGTTTTCCTTTATATATCTCTTTTAGGAGGTGATCAGTGGATTCTTTCAATTTCTATTTTACCCTCTGGTTCTAGAATATCAGGGCAGTTTTCTTTGATAATTTCTTGAAAGATGATGTTCAGGCTCTTTTTTTGATCATGGCTTTCAGATAGTCCAATAATTTTTAAATTCTCTCTCCTGGATCTATTTTCCAGGTCAGTTGTTTTTCCAATGAGATATTTCACATTGTTTTCTAATTTTTCATTCTTTTGGATTTGTTTTACAGTGTCTTGATTTCTCATAAAGTCACTAGCTTCCATTTGCTCCATTCTAATTTTTAAGGAAGTATTTTCTTCAGTAAACTTTTGGACTTCCTTTTCCATTTGGCCAATTCTGCTTTTTAAGGCATTCTTCTCTTTACTGGGTGTTTGGACCACTTTTGCCATTTGGGTTAGTCTATTTTTTAGGTATTATTTTCCTCAGTATTTTTTTGGGTCTCCTTTAGTAAGCTGTTTTTTCATGATTTTCTTGCATCACTCTCATTTCTCTTCCCAGTTTTTCCTCCACTTCTATTACTTGCTTCTCAAAATCCATTTTGAGCTTTTCCATGGCCTGGGACTCATTCATATTTTTCTTGGAGGCTTTGGATGTAGGAACTTTGACTGTGTTGTCTTCTTCTGGTTGTATGTTTTGATCTTCTTTGTCACCAAAGAAAGATTCTGTTATCTGACTTTTTTTGTACAGTTTGCTCATGTTCTCAGCCAATTATTTGAGTTTTAAACTCTTTTTATTTCCTTTCTTTTTCTTTTCTTTTCTTTTCTTTTCTTTTTTTTGTGAGGCAATTGGGATTAAGTGACTTGCCCAGGGTCATACATAGTCTTAAACTCTTTGTTAAGGTAGGGGTCTGCTTCCAGTGTGGAGAATATAATGTCCCAAGCTTTGGGGGTTTGTGCAGCTGTTTTCAGAGATACTTCTAGGGACCTGTAAATTTTCAGTTTTTCTAAGGTAGTATGATAAGGGGCGAGGTGTTTACTCCTTTCCTGGCCTGTGCTCTGGTCTATGAGTGACCACAAGCATTATTTTCTGCCTTGGAACTGTGAGGACGATTCCCTCTTCACTGCCACTACAAGCTCCACTATGCCAGTACTCCTCCTTGCCCCATGACTGCCACCCAGAACTGTGACCCAGATCCAAGCACAGGCAAAGCAAGAGATTCCTGCCTCAGCACCAGCGAAGAGATCCCTGAAATCCCCCTCTGATCAGTCACTTGATTCCTCCTCAGTCTGTGGTCTGAGCTTAGGAAGCAACCTTCGCCCCAGCGTCGCGCAGGCACTAGGACTGGGACCAGGCTTCTTTCTCACTGTGGTCACAGACTTTTCCTACTGACCTTCTAAGTTGTTTTTGGCATTTGTGGGTTGAGAAGTCTGGAAACAGCCACAGGGGCAGCTAGGTGGCGCAGTGAATAGAGCACCGGCCCTGAAGTCAGGAGGACCTGAGTACAAATCTGGCCTCAGACCAGACACTTGACACTTACTAGCTGTGTGACCCTGGGCAAGTCATTTAACCCCAATTGCCTAAAAAGAAAAAAAAAAGAGAAATGGAAACCGCCACAGCTGCCAATGATTCAGTTCCCTGAGGCCTGCTCCAGGTTTGCTGAGGCCTGGTCTTTGCCTGTGCACGTGTGCTGAGCTGTATTTCTCTCCCAGCCCTGTGCAATAGACCTTTCCAATCAACCATCCACGTTGTCTTGGGCTGGAAATTTGTTTCACTCTGTCTTTTTGTGGGTTCTGCTGCTCTAGAATTTGTTTAGAACTATTTTTTATAGCTATTTGGAGGGATTTGGGAAAGAGCTCAAGCAAGTCACTGCTTTCACTCTGCCATCTTGACTCTGCCCTAGGAAGATTTCTGATAAATTTGTTGGCTTATGTTATCATCCAAGCTCATATTAAAATGAATACTTTACTATATTATTTGTCTTTATTTGCAGGTTTTGAAAAAGCTTTTTCTCAGAATTCTGCTTTTTTCTCTGATGCATTTATGGAAGGAAGAATTCACAGTTTACTGAAAGGAGGTAAGACGACCTTATTTTCCAGGACACTTTTATTATGATTGTTGAAATATTTTATTTTTAAATATAAATACAATATGGATTTTTGCTTAACATTATAAAAAAGGAACATGAAGTTTCAGTACATTGGTAACTTTTATAAGTGTATAACTGGAATTCATATGTGTTTAAAATGATCAGAAACTTGAAATGCCATTTTAGAATCTCATTTGAAAAATACACTGGAGATGTTATTCTCAGTGTGAAAGCATATTCCAATATTGAGGTTGATTTATTTCTACAATTCTCTGGTAGAATAGCTCTTACATGGAAGAACATTTCTAATGTGCACATAAATAACTCTCCACAAAAGGTTTGGCCCAGGAAATTATTTTAAAATTGGAAGTTTAAAATGGAATTTTTCTGGATTGAATTTTCAGTGGAATGATGTCATTCCCAATTAAGTTTATTACCAAAGGACTCTGTAGACCGAATTTCTGATTGTTATTCATGTGGTAGCTTCATTTTATATAATTTGAGTTTACATTTGAACTTTGTGTCACTCCAGCCATCCAGATTTTGCAGTTTGACTGTGTGACCTTGAGCAAGTCACTTATACTCTCTATAGAATGAAGGAGTTACATCCTTCTAGCTCTAATTTCATGATTCCATCAAAATATGATTTATAGCTACAGTAGCTGATCCTTTTATTTTTATTTACAATACGCAGAGAAGAAAATGTCACTTAGAAAGAAACTTCCATCAGGGAGACAAGTAGAAGTTATGCCAACATCAGCAGCATTTCTAACATTGCTTGGCCCTGCTGGGCTCAGGCACAGTGTCTAAGGACACTCTGTGGTGCTTTAGTGTTGTTCTTGTCATGACTGCACCTTCCTAATGCCAGACCTGCACCCTCCCAGGCCCCCTTGTCCAACTCCCCATGGGGACCATTGGGTGTGTCAATGTTTGTCTGTCCTAAGTCTCATCTTCCTCAGGGTCAAGGATTTTTAACCTTTAACAGTGAGCACAAAGTCATCTTCCAAGCCGACAGATCCTGATGATGAAGGCCGGAGGACACTTCCGTGTCTCTCCCTGCCGTGGTATAACAGAGGAACTTTCTGCAGACGGTTCCTTCTTTTGTGGTTTCATTCTAATGAGGAGCATCTCAGGCCATTTGGGAGGGGAAGCTCGGCCCTAGGAGGCAGGTAGGAAAGCTGTTTGGGCAGATGAGGCCTGTCCAGGCCTGCAGGGAGTCACTCACCGCACTTATGGCTGGCCCAGTCCCATAGGCCTGGCTGCCTTCTCAGCTTTTGTTGCCTTGGCTTGTTATTTTGCCGTGTGTTTGTGTCATTCGTTGACTGCCTGCACCCTGGGTCAACTTATAAGGTGAGTCACGCTTAACGTAGATGTTTTAACCTATGTTGGGTTTGGCTGTGCATTCAAAGGGAGGCTTTTACCTTGCACTCCATCCCTTCTTCCTCCCTCCTCTCTCTCCTGTCATCACTCAGGCTCCTCTTGTTGCCTTCTCCTCCTTCACTCCTGTCTCACATCAAGAAATGAGCTTACTTTTGGCCAAGGCCGATTCCTCCACCTGCAGGAGAGATCCCATTCCATCCTTTCTCCTCCAACAGATTGTCCCCTCTGTCACCCCCACTCTATCACCCAATTTCAAATGCTCCCATTGTACTAGATCCCTCCCTTCTGCCTATAAACAGGCCCATGTCTCCCCTGAAAAACCTTCATTGCTAACTATCATCTTGTATCTCTTCTGCCCTTTGTGGCCAAACTCCTCGAAAAGGCCATCTACAATTGATGCCTCCATTTCTCTCCTCTCACTCTCTTCTTAACCCCTAACAGTCTGGCTTCTGACCTCATAACTCCCCTGAAACTGCTCTCTCCAAAGTTATCAGTGATTTCTCAGTTGCTAAGTCCAATGGCCTTTTCTCAGTTCTCGTCCGCCTTGACCTCTCTGCAGCCGTAGACCCTGGTGGTCGCTTTCTCCTCCTGGATGCTCTCATCTCTCTAGGCTTTTGGGACTTCTCTCCTGGTTCTCCTTCTACCTTTGTGACCGCTCCTCCTCTTTCTCCTTTGTTGAATCTTCATCTAGGTCTCATCCTCTAATGGCAGGTGTCCTTTAGGGCTCTGTCCTAGGCCCTCTTTTTTCCTTCTATACTATTTCACTTGGTGATCTTATCAGCTCCCATGGATTGAATTACCATATCTATGCTGACAATTCACAAATCATCCTATTCTACCCCAGCCACTCTAATGGTCTCCACTGTCACATCTCTAAGATATTCAGTAGACATCCAAAACTCAATATGTCCAAAATGGAACTTGTGAGCATTTCTCTTACTGTAGAGGGTACCACCATCCTCCCAGTTCCCCAGGCTCACAGCTTAGGAGTCATCCTGGACTCCTCACTAACCCCCCCCCCCCACCCCCCCGCCCTGATCCAAGCTGGGACTAAAGCCTGTTGATTTCCCTGCTGCAGCATCTCTTGAATACACCCCCTTCTTTCCTCTGACACTGCCTTGACCCTGTGCAGACTATCATAGCCTCAGGCCTGGTTATTGCAATAGCTGCTGGTGTGGGTCTGCCTGTCTTCAGTCTCTTTCCATTCCAGTCCATCCTCTATTCAGCTACTCTATTCAGAGGTCCAATCATGTCACCCTCCCCCCAATAGTACCTCCAGGATCAAGTACCAAATGCTGTTTGGCATTCAAAGTCCTTTATAACCTTCCCCCTCCTCCATTTTCAGTCTTCTTACATCTCACTCTACAATATGAACTCTAACATCCAGTGACATTGGCCCCCTGGCTGTTCCACAAACAAGCCACTCCATTCCTTGGCTCTGGACATTTTCTCTGGTTGTCCCCATGACTGGAATGCTCTCCTTCTTCTCCAACTACTGACTTCCCTGTCTTCCTTTAAGTCCCAGCTAAAAATCTCATGTTTTAATGGAAGCCTTCCCCAATCCATCTTAATGTGAGTGCCTTTCCTTTGTTAAGCATTTCCTATTTATCTAATATTTAGCTTGTATGTATGCATATATGTACATACATATATTATGTGTGTGTGTGTGTGTGTGTGTGTGTGTGTGTTTTGCATTTGTCTCCCTCAATAGGTTGTAAGGTCTTTGAGGTCAGGGACTGTTCTTTGTCTCCTTTTGTATCCCCAGCACTTTGCGCAGTGCTTGGCACATAGCAGGCACTGAATAAATATTGGTTGATTGATTGATCTGTCTCTCCCTTCTTGGCATTCTCTAGGATATCTATGATTTTCTTAATGTGATATTCAAAACTTAATAGAGCAGTACAAATGTAGCTTGAACAGGATGGAGTAGATTCCAAACCAACAAATATTTATTAAACACCTACAATGTCCTGAGCACTGTGCTATGCACTTAGGATGCAAAAACAACATGAAACGGTCCCTCATCGTGCGAGATGCGTCATGTCAACAGGAAAGTGTAGATGTACAACTCAAGGACGAGGGAGAGAGTGATCCCAGGCTTTCCAACTGTCAAAACCCTTAATCTTTGCTTTTCTTTGTATCCCTCATACTTGGCACATAGTAAGCCCTTAATAAGTCCCTGTTGGCTATTTGTATCTTATCCTATATTAGACTGTAAGCTTCAGTGGGAAAGAGACCAGGCCTTATCTATATTTTGTCTCCTCTATCATTTAGTACAATGCCCTGAAGATGGTAATTGCTTAATAAATGTCAAATGAATTTGTCGTGGGGGACAATCAGTTTGTTCCCATTAAATATGTTCCAGGAGAGCTATCCTAACAAGGTTAGGTGTCCACTAAAAGCTTTCCATGTGGTTCCTACATTTTGCTTGGGAGGGCAGGTGAGTGTAGCCATCTGGTTAAGTATTTTATGAACAGCTGGGCCTCCATCAAACTCTTTCGTCTTTGTTGGAATAGATCTAGTAGAAGGTTAAGAAGGAGCCCTAGTCAGAAGAATGCCTCTGAGGTACCAGGAAAGAAATTAATTTGGCTGAAGTGCCATTAGTGATGTCTAAGAGGAATACGGGTCAAAAATTGCTAGTTCAAATGATAAGAAATACATTTCTTTAACATGGGAGCTAGTGGTAGTTTTAATAATTGCTTTCCTCTTTGACTTTTTCTCTTGTGTTATTTTAGGCAGTGGTTTGTCCCATGGAATTGTAAGAGTCTATCCTCTCAAGACATGCCGGGGTCCAATCAGGATTGGTTTGTCAAGAAAGGCAAAGCCCAAACAGCTCCATCCCTATCTGAAATGAGTTCGTCACAAGACCGTAGAAGAAAAGATCACAGTGCTGTGTCTCAGAAGGCTTAGAAATGTCTAAGATATTTATTCACTTTTTATGTGTAACATAATTTTTATAGTTTTAAGGTTTTGATATCTATTCTAAATTATCAAGTATTTTTTATTAAGGTTAATCTTATCTTTAAACTTTCAAATTTTGTAAAATGCTAAGTTCTGCATGAATTTTTTCTTTAATAAGAATAGAACCATTAAACTTTTTTCTTAATTTTGCTGCAAATGTTTGCTTAGCAAATTTGTTCTCTGTGATAACTAATTTAAAAACATTATTGGAATAAGGTGCCTGATTTTCTGTTGCTCCCTGAGGGATAGGTCCTCCTCAGATTCTAAGGAATGATAGCCCTTTGTATCTCTCTCATAGCACCTGCCACTAGTTTGTATCAGATTTTCATGTCTGTGTTATATCTCTTCTATTGGACTACAAGCTCTATGAAGGCAGGAATTATTCGCCTTTGAATCCACTACGTCTCGTAGTGAGGTAACTAGGTGGCACAGTGGTTAGGGCCTGGAATCAGGAAAACCTGAGTCAAATATGGCCATAGACACTGACTAGATATGCAACCCTAGGAAAGTCACTTAAACTCTGTCTGCCTTAGTTTCCTCAACCATAAAATGTAAAATGTGGATCATAAAAGCAACTACCTTGTAGGGTTCTCATGAGAATCAGATGAGATAATATTTGTAGAGTGCTTAACTCAGTGACTGGTGCACAGTGGGCCCTGTGCAGGTGCTTCTTCCTTTTCCTTCCCCCTTCCCATAGCACAGTGCCGCACCGATAATGGTGCATTTTCACATATTTCAAATATAGAACCAAAGGCTATTGTTCAGCCGCCACTCAAAATGATTTCATTTCCAAAGTCTTAAACTCTGAAATTTCCCTTTTCAGCCACAAGGTCCTCCTTCATTCTCTTTCATCACTCCTTTTCCCTCACCACTACCAGTGTGGATTACTGGTCACTAGAATTCTTTGACTGAAGGCTGAGAGACCATTAGTTGGGAAGTTTGAGAGGAGAGCCTAACGCCAGGCCCAGGTTGAGCCAGTTTCCAGCTCTGAGTTTCCCTGGGAACCTTGTCTAATGAGAGAATGGCTGATAAAAATTTAGTGAGCAGCTGATCTTTTTGAATGTGAATATTTTGGTATAAAGGGACTTTAAGAAGGCATCTAGGTCACCCTTTCAAGCAATAAGCGGTGTGAACGATAAGAAATTACCCTGTTTTCAAACACCTCCAGTGACAGAGGAGATATACCTTGTCTCTGTCCATGTGTACTGAAATGACTTAGTGCTCCGATTTTCTCTGGGGAGCTGGCATGCAAGAATCAGATGAAAGCCACAGGAAATTTCACATAAATAGAATCCAAGAGAAGGTAAGCTCCTGTAGAATGTAAATTCATTTTTTTTTGTCTTCTGTGTCTCCAGCAACTAGTACAGTGCTTAGCCCAAAGTAAGCACTGAATAAATGCCCCTGAGTTGTCATGAATTCATCCCCAATACGACTATCAGTCTCACCTTTTGATCCTATCTTACTCATCACTCTGATTCTAGTTTCACTTCTTTCCCTAGAATCATAGAATCTTGAGCTCAGTGGTGTCTAAGTCCAAACCCTAAAAGAACCCCCACTCTAAGCAAAAATGCCAGGAACAATCTCCTCAGGTAGTTGTTCAGCCTTCCTTGCAATCCACCTAGGTATGAGGAACTCTCAAGCTGCCGTAGGCAGTCAATGCTATCCCCCTGCTGCCTGGGTCAGTATGAGACCGTTCAGAGAGAGCTGGCATCAGAGCAGGGACAATCTGGATTCATGTCCAACCTTGGACACAAACTGGCCTTGTATCTGTAACCCTGGACAAGTCACTTAATCTCTCTTACTATAACCTCTCTGCTTGTGTCAGAGACCATTTCCTCTCATCTCCTCCCTGTGTGAGTCCTGTGAAGCATCTCTTCCCTTCTCCTGCCTATTCAGTCTTGACCGCTCTATCAGCTACCTCCTCCACTCCCCCCACTCTTCATTATTCTTGATTTTTCTGCAGAATGTGATGCTTTAGAATACTCTCTCCTTTTTGGTGATCTCTCCTTTACTGGTTTCTGTGATCAAAGGCTTTACTAAGGAGATAAAAATCGGCAGGTTCCTCCCCACTAGAAAGAATTAGAGGGAGTAGACCAGGTATGCTTTCCAAGGACTGCCCTAGTGATATAAAGAAACCCTTATCACCATCAGGCCAGAGGTGAACTCTTTGCTTGTGGCAACATATGAAACAAAGAAAAATACAAAATGGCGTTCAGTCTTCAGTGATGGTAGCAGAGCGTGTAGAAAAGGGAGCACAAAGAACTGAGAATGCCATAGTTTTTAGACCATCCGTAATATTTAACGTGGGTGTTGGTATTTCACATGTGAGATCCTTGTTCAGTGATCAGTGAGTGAACATCCTACTGAAGCCATTGAATTGTATCAACGTTGACATTCTTGCTGCTCCACTCAGTGGAAGGGTGGCTTTGGGTTCTCCTTGGAGAGGCCAAGAAAGGATCTGCTGGAGTTACTTTCATCTTGTGTTAAAAGGCAACAGGAAATTGCCAATGGAATTTTTGTTTATCTTCTATTGCAGAGTTTATGGTAAGCATTTGCAAAAAGACCATCATGAAAATCAGCGTCACTTTTCATAGAATCACAAAGGGGAGAAATTTCATGACGTCCTTAAGAATAAGACCTCCAGGTGCAGCTAGGTGGTGCAGTGGATAGAGCTCTGGCCTCGGAGTCAGGAGGACCCGAGTTCAAATCCGACCTCAGACCAAACACTTGACACTTACTAGCTGTGTGACACCGGGCAAGTCATTTAACCTTGCCTCACCAAAAAAAAAAAAAAAAAGTAAGACCTCCAGAGTGAACCAATATACACTGTGGATTTTGGTGACTTCAGTGCCAAGATGGAAGCAGGAGAGGATGACATGAAACCCTCTGGGAAACATAGAGCAGGAATCAGTGATAAGAAAGGCCAGAGTTGTGAATTCAATAAAGGCCTCAGAGCTCTGCATCACAAATACTTTGTGAGACGAATCAGAAGGTGCAGCCTATGGCAAACACTGAATAATGTAACAAAATGTGACAGTGTGTTTTAATAGACAGGAAATGACTCATAATAGATACAGAAATTATATATATATATATATATATCAATCAACTTTCTGTCTATAGTGCGACCACTGACTTACTGGAGCAAAGATAATCAATCAAATGTACTATGTGCATGGTATATGCAAAACACACACGAAGCAGATATAAGGTAACCTTAAAGGGGGCAGCTAGGTGGCACAGTGGGTAGAGCACCAGGCCTTGAGTCAAGAAGACTCATCTTCTAGAGTTCAAATATGACCTGAGAAATTTCTTAGCTGTGTGACTCTGGGCAAGTCATTTAACCCTGTTTGCCTCTGTTTCCTTATCTGTAAAATGAGCTGGAGAAGGAAACAGCAAACCACTCTAGTATCTTTGCCAAGAAAACTCCAAATAGGTTTTTCCAAAGAGTTGGCTACAAATGAAAAATGACTGAAAAACCTTAGAGGAGAAGGTGTTGAAGGGAGCGAGAGGAGGAGTGGGGGAAACCTAGTTCCATGGAAAGTGACTCTTGAGCTAAGTCTTGAGGGAAGTCAGAGTCTGAACGGCAGATGGAGGAGGAAGAGCAGTCCAGGCCAGCAGGAGAGCCAGGATAAGTGTTCAGAGACAGGAAGTGAGGGGTCGTGTGTGAAGACCAGCAAGGAGGGCAGTGTGGCTGGATCACAGGGAGGGGACTGGTACAAGGAGACCGGAAACCTAGGAAGGAACCACGTTGTGAAAGGCTCCCATTTGATTATAGAGGTAGTAGGCAGCCTCTGGAGTTCACTGAGTAGGAGAGCGCCATGATCACACTCATGTTTTGGGAAGATCCCTTTGGTGGCTGAATGGAGGATGGGCTGCAGCGGGGAGGCAGGCAGACCTCCCCCCCTTCCCCCCGCCCATACACACATAGCAGCTACTGGCATAGCCCAAGCCTGATATTATAAGGGCCTGCACCGGGGTGGGAGCATTATCAGAGGAGAGGAGGGGGTGTACATAAAAGCTATTATAGTGCTAGAAATGATGACATTTGGAAGAAAGTCATTCCACAGATGAGACTCCTGCGTGAAGACCTGGGTGCCTCAATGCATCGTCTTGGAGAAAAACTCTGTGGTCCTTCAGATGATTCAGAGTTAGGGGCTCATAATGGTGAGCACGGGGAAAAAAGTAGCCCCACAGAATAAATCAAATCAGAAACATTATGAAGATTGTCAGTACCTTATGTGTGCAAACTTCTGAGTTAATAATTCATTTAACTTTATTTAGTTCAATAAATGTGGGCTCAGATCCATCCCCATCACAGCCTCCAAGAATGTGCATCTATTTGACAGTTATTTTGGGATCATGCATCTAATGAGCCAAAAAGTATATTAACATCCACTTCCAACAGTTTAACCATAGCAGAATTATTGTGAACAAGTGTAAAAGAATGCTTTAGGGAAAGAAGAGAGAAGAAGAAATTACAGTATTTTCCTTTTAACAAAAACATTCTAATGGCTGAATATATTCCCGTTGTTTCATATCTTTGTATAAGTCCAGTCCTGCCCAGATGCCATCCAGAACACAGAGAAGAAATCCATACGCTGATCTCTCCATGTGATCCTGACTATAGGCAAAAGGAAGGATTTCATCCTGTTGTCATTTCTTCCATCCCATGGATTGTGTTTTTGTGAGATCTGGAGCAGAGATAATTAAAAAAATAGATAATATCTGGAGATAGTATCAAGGTTCAGTGAAACATTCTTAACAGATGAGATTTTTCTTTCCGAGTGACAAAGGATGGGCAGCTAGGTGACTCAGTGGATAGAGTTCTGGGCCTGGACTCGGGAAGAGCTGAATTCAAATTCGACCTTAGACACTTACTAGCTGTGTGACCCTGGGCAAGTCACTTCACTTCTGGCTCAGTTCCCTCAAATGTAAAATAGGGATAATAACAGTATTGACCTCCCAAGATTATGAGGATCAAATGAGATATTTGTAAAGCACTTGGTGTGCGGCATATCGTAAGCACTAGATAAATGTTAGCTAGTATTACTTTAGATGCAGTGTTCCTTTTCAAGAGATAAAGGATGTGTGCCATTTTGGCAATGAAAGTTCATGGCTTTGGGGTTACAAGGTATGGGTGCAAGTCCCATCTCCACTTAGTAGCTGGGAAAGTCCATTCACTTTTCTGAGCCCTGCCTTCCTCATGTGTTCAAAGGGGATGCTAGTACTCTCAGAGCTGGAAGGGACCTTTGAGGTCATCTCAATCTAACTCCTCTGTTTACAAATGCGGAGACTTGCCTAAGGTTACATGGCTGTGTGACAGAGCTGGGTTTGAACCCTGGCATTCTGGAGATAGACTATTCTAGGGCTCTCCATCACAAAGAGCATGCCAGAGGATGAGGAGGCCATCATGAAATGTATTTAGGGGATGGGATCTCAGCAGGAACTGTGCCATGGATTTTTTTCCAGTTGTCTTCCCTGGACAGACGGCCTCAGCCCTTAGTGCTTTCAGTTTCGGCCTTGCATACCATTGCAGCTTCTCTCTCAAGAAGAGAAAATTGCTGCAGTTTATTTTAAACAGTGGCTGATGTCCTTGTGTACGGAGCAGCTTTCCAATAAAAGCTCTGGTTGAAAGATTTGAAGGTGGGAGGAGGCTGAACAAGGCGTGGACAGAAGCAGCTTTGTGAAAAGAGAAATTCCAAAGCACCCTGGGCCTTGCCCTGAGGTCTCCAGAGGAGGTTTTATATTTTGTTTTGTTCATTATTCGTGTCTCTAGGAGCCAAAATGCAACATGGACAGGCAGCACTGAGGCAGACTGTAAAAGCCTAGGTTTGACTTGAGGAGGGCCAGCCTGGAAAGCCAGAGCCATGGCCAAGCCCCGTAGGGTGTTCTGAGGGTGGGTGCCTGTCTCCTTTCATTACTTTAATTACACATTCATCACTTCCAGATCCTCCAAGGAGGTGATTGCATTCTGGGGCCGTGGGGGAGTCACCAACAAGTCCTGATTTTGCACCTAGCACCAGAGAGATAAGCTTGGAGGGCTCGGCTGAAGCTGGCCAGAACCATGCTCACCCTAGCAAGCCTTCTCCAGTCTTCCTTCTTCCTTTCCCAGCTCTCCCCTCTTCTCAGTCCTTCCCATCAACTGATTCACTTATGGAATTGTCTGTCCCCTCACTTACTCACTCACTACTCATTCTCCTTGCTCTCCCACGAGCACTATCTCTGTCAAACAGAACATTGTCTCAGCCCACAGGCCAACTCTCAGTCTTTTCCTACCCACACTCAGGCCAGTCTCTAACCATAAAGGACCAATAGCAGCCCTGAGATCACTTCCTAATGCCCCTGAGTGAAAGGAGACAGTATGTATTAAATGCCTGTTTGTGCTATGTACAGAGGGACAGTGAGGTGTAGGGGACAGAGAAGTGGTCTTAGAGTCAAGAAGTCCTGGATTCAAGTCCTGGTTCTGACACATACCAGCTGTGTGACCCTGGGCAAGTCACTTAAACTTTCAATGCTAGAGGCCACTCTTTAAGATCAGAAGGGGGAGAACAGCTGCTGATCAATGTGTCTTGTTACGGGGGACTTCCTCACCAGTTCCCTAGTCCATGAGATCCCAGGTCTGGATCACTTTCCTCCACCGAGCCCCCAAACCCTAGCACCAGGCACTAAGGATACAGAGGCATGAAACTGAACAGTTCTTTGGTTTGTGTTGACTGCCCTTGAGGGGTTTACATTTTACAGAGAAATCATGGGCAGCTCTGCACCATCGTTGTGCATGTGGCCATGATCCCCCAGCATCCTGGACCTCTGACAAACAATTTGAATTCAAAGTGGGAGAAGAGATTGTTGAGGCAGTAACAAAGACTGGAGAGAGTTGTCATTTTCTCAGTCTTCTCTCTGCTGCCTCTTTCATGTGTCAGATGAGATAAAAATTGTACCGTACTTAGCACATAGTAGGTACTTAATAAATGTTTGCTTCCAGCCTTCTGTCTTGCCAACTGAAAGCTTATATAAAAGAGGGAGGGAGGAAGAAGAGGAATAAGCATTTATATAGTGCCTACTATATGCCAGGATCTTTGCTAAACACTTTTACAAGTATCTCATTTGAGACTCAAAGTAGGTGCTATTATTATCCTCATTTTCTGAGTGTGTGAGGGCAGGGGCTGTTTTTAGTTTTCTTTGTAACCCAGTGCTTAGCACCATGGCTCACACTTTGACATTGGAGTGGGTTTGCCATTTCCTTCTCCAGATCATTTTACAGATGAGGAAACTGAGGCAAACAGGGTTAAGTGACTTGCTGAGGCTTACACAGCTAATATGTGTCTCAGGCTAGAATTGAACTCAGGTCCTTCTGACTTCAGGGCAGGCTTTATCCTGTGTGCCATCTAACTGCCCACCTTTAGGAGCTTTACTGAATAGGATCTTACTGAATGCTGGCTGATTGTTTTGACTATATTCAGTGCCTTGCATAACCTTCTTATAGATCAGTAATGAGAGAAAAAAAAAATTGGGGGTTTATATTGACCACAGGTCAGAGCAGCCCAAATCTCTCTATTCTATTGAAATCTAAGAGTAATTAGGAGTTACATCTCTGTGGCTCTCCCGACAAATGGGAGCTCCTCCTTGGATTTTGAAAACTGATATCCTCCCTTTTTTTCCCATTATAAATATTCCTTATTAACACTTGAAAACTTTGTAGTTTCATTGGTGGAAATGTACCGTCCACGAGTACAGGTGGTGGTTTCCCTGTTCCCTTGGCTAGTCATGAGTGCATGTGAATGGACACATTCTTGCTCAGTGTCTAGCCCTTTGGGGTGACCCTCTCAGTAGCTACAGTGAGGCTGGTTCTCCCAGAAGGGAAGTTCAGTGAGGCTTGATAGGACCCTGTGCTAGGCTGTAAGCTCACACTCCCCATTTCCACCTGGGACCACAAACAATCCTAGACAACATTTATCTGGATCAGGGGTTCAGAACCTTTATAGTGCCATGGAGCCCTTGGGTACTCTGATGAAATCTAGGGATCCTTTCTCAGCATCATGTTTTGAAATAATTGAAGGAAAAGCTCAATTTCAGAGAAAGGTGAGTGACAATAAATATGTATATTTTTTCCTGCTTAAAGTTCATGGATCCTAGGTGGAGAGCTCCGGATCTAGACCAACCCGTATATGACAGACTTGAGACAGCCACGAGTAAAGCCACTCTCCAGCTTCTAGAGGACCATGTGTGTGTGATTCAGCCCTTGGGCACATTGGAGATAATGAGCTGCCTGGCTGCTTCTTCCCACCATGTGTGACTCAGCACTGAAAGGATTTGGCTCTTAGGTGGAATGATGAAAACTCTGGGTGGTTCCTTGGCCCTCTGGTCCCTTGTGATAGTGGCCGGGGTGTGAGAGGAGGGTTTGGTGCTGAATCAGTAAAAACCGAGACATTGCTTCTGTCTCCTTTCCTTCTACTAATCTGGGTGGTGTCCTCTCTGTCACTTGACTTCTCATGAGGATATACAGCCTTGGGCAGCACTCCCCCAGGGGCCCCTCCCCATGAAGCATGGCCTCAACTAAGGGACTTTCCATCTAGCCCCCTGGCTGCCTTCTCTGCTTTGGGTTTCCTCTCTTGAATAAGTAACTGAACTTCTTTCACAGGGTGAACGCATTCAGGCTTGAAAGGCACCCTGTTGGCTGAGAGCAAGGGAAGCTTCTGCATCAGAGAAGACTGTAGGTCAGAGGAGGCCAAACCTCTTCTCCCTCTTTCTTGAAGATCCAGACTTTGAGGTGGACAGTACAGAGTTGAGGTGAAATGGAAAATCAGCAGTCCTGCACACAGCCTCATGTTCTAATGAGGTTTTCATAGCAGTCTGTGACAGATTGTAGCAGTACTCACAGGTTGTCATTGAATCCTATTTTAAATCATTATGCCAATATGCGCTAGGAGTCTTTTGTGTCTTTTAGAATTTCTTTTGTGCGTAGGAAATACACAGCTATCTCATACCTGATTTATATTATACAATGATTTCCTTTCTACTCTACCCTTTTAGAAAGACCCTTGTCATGAGCCACAACCTGTGGCTTCCCCGAGGCACCTGTATGGGGAAATAATAAGGCAAATATGTGAGAAGAGAGAGCCCAACTGAGGGGATCAGGACAGCAGAGGGTTAATTGTGGGAACTGAAGGAACCCCACTGACTCCATCTTGTGACTCAGTTCTGGAGCCAGCTCAGTTCCCTTTCTATTCAATTATGGGCTAGTCCAAATTCTGTCTTGGGATAAAACTTTATTCAATCATAGAAATTGGGAGAAAACCTTATTGTATTGTTTGAAATTAGCATTGTATGGCTAGGAAGCTGGATCACCCCTAGCTGTTGTTTACAGACCCGTAACTAAGGACCTTGGTTATATTGACCAGAAATCTGGTCGGATCCAAAGACTGATGCAAGCAGTTTTCTCACAATTGTGCATCTCAGGCAGCCCTTGTGGCTTATCTGAAAACTGACCCCATCCTGGTCAGTCAGTTATTGTTTCCATGTTCCTTTGATTGTTTACAGACACTTTGGGGGAGTGGGATGCGTCTGTTTCTGATTTCAGGGAATTGCACCTGCTTACTCTCCCCCTCCCAACTTGGAAAGTCTCTGATCTCTCCTCTCATTAGAAAACAGATTACCTAATGCTGTATTGTTTCCTTTTAATTAGTCAGCTTAAATAGATTAATTATTTTTAATGTATAAAAATCTGTCTCTCCCTCCCCCCATTCGGGGTCCAGTGCCAAAGCTGAGGAGGTTTGGTCCTAGTTTGTTGGGCAGTTGGCACACATTGCTTAATAAATGGAAATGCTTGGAAGCTCAAACCTTCATTTCCTCGGTCATTTCATCTTTCATCTACCACATAACTCATCCTCTAGGTGATTAGGCTTCCCCAGGACCCAATGTGGTCCGAACCACTTGCCTGGGCCCCCAGTAGAGGGCCCCTTAGGGAGGAGTGGGTGTAGTGTCCCAGCCCTGTGGGTTGAAAAGGGGTTTTATGGTTAGACATAGAAGACCTGTCCACACTGTCTGTGCTGGGCTGTTTGCCAGGGCAACTGACCCCTTCTAGAACTTTGTGTGTCCCCATCTTAACTGGGAGTAGCCGAGTACTATTTTTACCGACTTCTCCCACTGACTTCTCCCTTTTCTCCCAGGTTCTTTCTACTTCAAATTCAGCAGGAATTTAGGCCAGTCATTAAACCTCTCCACAATGTGGTTTCTTCTTTATTCTTCTCTGCCTCCTTATTCTGAAGACAGAATGATAACCATTGTCATTCTAATTCTAGAGAGGGAGAAAAAGAAGTCTATGGATTTCCAACCCTTTGCCCCAGCTGGATTTCATGATTTTCAGCCAAGCATCGGTGGTTTGGAACCTCCAGCACAACTTTCAAGGAAAAATGAGTGTGTTAGATGAATGCTCCACCTCATCTTGTGTTGAGCCTTCGTCACTATTGTCTCACGAAGTATTCAGGAGTTTTGAGAGAGCCTTAGAAATTGTCTGGATACCTTTCAGAGATGACACCACCGTTTACTGCCTTTCTCTTTTGAAGATAGGCTATATAGAAAAGCACGAGACTGGGATTCAGGAGGCTTGGGTTCTGGTTTTGTCTCACCATCAAACAGATGTGTGATCTTGGACAGTTCTCTTCCTTTCCCTGGGCCTCAGTTTCCCCACCTGTAAAATAAAAACATTACCATAGATGATTTTTTTTTGCTAGGCAATGGGGTTAAGTGACTTGCCCAGGGTCACACAGCTAGTAAGTGTCAAGTGTCTGAGGTCGGATTTGAACTCAGGTCCTCCTGACTCCAGGACCAGAGCTCTACGCACTGTGCCAGCTAGCTGCCCCTGATTTCTTCTTTATTATCTCTAAAATCCTACAAGCCCATGAGAAGAGTGACACAATATTAAGTAAGGATTGAGGTAATTGTTATTGTTTAGTCATTTCAGTTGTATCCGACTCTTTGTGACCCCAGTTGGGGTTTTCTTGTCAGAGAAACTGGAGCGGTTTGCCATTCCCTTCTCCAGCTCATTTTACAGATGAGGAAACTGGGGCAAACAAATTGAAGTGACTTGCTCAGGGTCACACAGCTAGGAAGTGTCTGAGGCTGGATTTGAACTTGGGAAGATGAGTCTTCCTGACTTCAGGCCAGTACTCTACCCGCTCTGTCACCTCACTGCCCAATTGAGGTTCTAGTACAAGTTAAATAAAATTCACAAGGTGCTTAGAGATCCTCAGTTTAAGATAAAATTTTATATTTTAGCCTATTAGAAAGTAGACATGTAATGGGTGGAGAAAAGGGAAAATAAGACACCACATGCTTGAGAACATCTGCTGCATAGTTTTGTAAACTGGGCACTGAGGAACTTTTCCATTTTCTTGCTTTCTGACCAGAGTAGCTCTTACGCAGATTAGCCGGGATAAGAGGTGGAAAAGGCCGGTAAGTGCATTCAGTCCTCTCCCTTGTAGTCAAAGGTTGTTCTGTTTTGTATGTTTCAAAGTCTTATTTTTGAGTGTAGTTCATATGCAGGATTAGCAGGAGGCATCTCAGAAGATTGAAAGCGACCTCTTACCCTGGGGTAGGAGGCCAGGGCGCTGAAATTCTGATTTGAGGGTGAATTAATTCTTGTACCGAATCCTCTGTTTCTGAGTAAGGAACAGTGAAGGCTCCAGTGATTATTCTTCATTTGAAGGCACTCCTTTTGTAAGGCGGCTGTGCTGGGGTAGGACCTGAGAGCGTCTCACTTTCAAGGTCTTGCCCCTCCTTCTCTGTCTTCCCTCCTTATTTTCAGGTTTCTTCACATCTTATCTTTGTCTTCTGGTCTTCTCTTTTTTTCTCCTTCACTCGCTGCCTCTCAGATCCTTTGGGCGGCTTACATCTCACCTGTTAGACAGTCATGATAAAAACTCTCCATTTGGGAAAATTACACATTTTTTTTGGTATAGACAAGTCTTTTCCCCCTTTCCTGTTAATTTCCTTTGGGATAGAGTTCCAGCACCCCTTTTTCTCCCTTCCCCTTCAGGCCCTTTAAACTGTAAACTGGAAGGTATCCCTCTACTCTGAGGGGATGGGGTGGGGAAGGAGACCTCGCTGTGGTTATGGATGAAGCAAAGGCCGCTCCCCTCCTTGCCTCCTCCCCTGACAAGGTTCCTTCTAGGGATGTGCTGGGAAGCCATGCACTTCAGATTCTTTAAAACTTCCCTTTCTTAATCTGACTGATAATTGATAGATGCTCCCTGATCAAGGTCAAGTTTCTGAACAAGAATGTGCAATGTCTTTCTAGTTCAAAGGCCTTTTTTCACTTACTCTAAGGCCTTATGATTGATTGAGACCTGCTCTCACCTAGTTATGTATCAGAGCTAAAATGGAGTAGGATAGTTTTAGCCCTACTCTAACTATTTTCTTTTCTTTTTTTTTTTAACCACAATAATGTCAGCTTTGCATTTTTTTGTATGGAATTTAGGCTTGTTTTAATTTGAATTTCTCTGATTATTAGAGATTTTGCATATTTCATGTGATTGTTGATAGTTTTTTTTTTAAAGGAATTAAAGAAAGGAACATTTATTAAGAGCCAGCTGTGTATCAGGCACTGTGCTAAGAGCTTTACAAATATTATATTATTTTGTCCTCACAACAGTTCTTGGAGGTAGGTGCTGTTATTATTTCCATTTCACAGTGAGGAAACTGAGGCGAAGTAAAGTGACTTGCCCAGAGTCACATAGTTAGTAAAGTCTGAAACTGGATTTGAACTCAGGGCTTCCTGATTCCAGCCCCAGCACTCTATCCACTGGACCACCTAAGCTTCTTATCTGCTTTGACCACTTATCATTTGGAAGATGGTTCTAACTCTGCAATATTTGTAGCATTTGTTTATATATTTTTACATGTTAGATTTCTGTTGAATGTGTTGGGTGTTCAGGTTTTTTTTTTTCCTTAGTTTGCTTCCTTTTTATTCTGAATGTTTTTGTTGTGCAAAAGCTTATATATAGTCATATATTTTATCTTCTATGATTTCCTCTAAATCACAACTTATCACTCTTCCGCAGTAGCAAAAGAAGATAATTCTTTGCCTTTCACTATTTTATTGTGTTTCTTAAAAAGGTTTCTGTTGTTTATTCGTTTGAAATTTATTGTTGTGCATAGTGTGAGATTTTGGTCTCTTCTCATTTTTCCTCAAATTTGTGTTCGATTCTCCCAATACTTTTTGTTGAATAATAAATACTTTTATCGGGGTTTTAAATTCTAGATAGGAATTAATTGAATTTTAGACTCTTTTGAGTCTAGTCAGTTACTTCTCACCTATTCTATTGTACATTTTTCAGTTTCTTTTTTCTTTTCTACAGTTTTTTTTTATATTCTTTACCTTTTGTTGTTTTGTATGGGTTGTGTTTGGAATAGAACATTCGCATTTTGATCAATATAGTATTTTATGTGAATGTATATGAATTTAGGAATATTATCCACCAAGACGGACAATGAGTTGAGTCAGGAGTTGAGGAGGAGGAAAAGGAGAATGGACTGGATTATCACTGGGAAATCGCTAAGCTCCTTTAATGACCTTATGCTTCCCAGGAAACAGAGGCCATCTTTTTAATATCAATATTCTATCACTGTTGCTATATAAGTGGCCCATGGAATACAACCTTTTATACAATTAACCTAATTAAGAACACTAAATATCTCCAACTTCCTTTATTTCTCTAAAAATTATGATATAGTTGATTTACATCTTCTATATATCTTAATAGGGCAATTCCTAGGTATTTAATATTTTAAAATGTAGTGATATTTTAATGAAGTGATATATGTATGTAGTGACAATTGATACAGTCACTTATCTTCTGAGTTTCCATTTCTTCATCTGTAGAATGAGAATGACTATAATGCGTGTATTAACTGTCTCGTGGAATTACTATGAGGAGCAAAGGTGACATACTTAAAAGTCTTGGCAAACTTTAAAGCACTATGTGCTTATCAATTATTATGGTGGATGAGGGCAAGCTCTGATACTACAAATGAGGAGTCGCTCTGGAGAGGAGTGTAAAAGATGTCGTCAGAGAGCTGGATGACTGAGGAACATCCTCTGTTTGGCTTTTCGAGCCCTTCTCAGTCGGCTCCTTCCTCCTTATCCAGGCTTCCCATATCCTGCTCCCCTCCATTTACTCTGGGCTTCAGTGACGCTGACTCCTGGCTGTTCCTTGCACATGGCACTCCATCTCCCAAGTCCATACATTTTCCCGGCTGTCTCCCATGCTTGGAATGTTCTCCATCTTCTTCTCTATCTCCTGCCTTCCCTGACTTCCTTCAAGTCCCAGCTAAAATTCTGCCTTCTGTGTGATGGGCTTCTCAATGTCCTCAAGCCTCCAATTTATCTCTCTCTCTCTCTGTCTCTCTCTCTCTCTCACACACACACACACACACACACACCTACTTATACATACACACACATGTATACACAGAGCTGTTTGCGTGTTCTCCCTAGACTGTGAGCTCCTTGAGGGCAGGGACTGTTTTTTGCCTTTCTTTGTATCCTCTGCGCTTAGCGTAGTGCCTAACAAATAGTAGGTGCTTAGTAAATGCTTGTTGACTTGGAAAAAATAACAGACCAATCTTGTAGCCGAGCAGGAGACAACTTGTGGACACCCTCGATGTCCCTTTGGCATCCGTGCAGTGTTAGGAGACCTGGAGGAAAGCTCCTAACTCACTGGGTGGCTCCAGCATGAGGGATTTATAGGAGGTCCTGGACTAGTGTCACACAGGATGGGCACACATTGGTCGGTTGTGGTCGGCATCAGTAGAAGGAATGTTTAGATCAGTGAGGTCACAGATTCACTGAAGAAGGAACTCTCGTGGTGCCTTATTCAGATATCTCTGTACTTACTTACTGATTTTGCTTTTTTTTTTTTTAAATTTTCTTCCTTTTCCTAGACACAGTGGTTAGCACATGGTAGATGCTTAGAAATGCTTTTTAATTGCTTGTATTCTAATTTCATTTATATTTACTTGTGTATATGTCTTACCTTTCCCATAGGATATCAGGTTCCTTGGGGGCCAAAGACCCTACCACGTTTTATCTTTGTATCTTTGCCAGACAGTCCCTCTCCTGCCGTATACCTTGTTCCCAACAGGTCTGACTTAATTGAATGAGTGAATTCTTATTTACCCTCACCATAGCTCAGGACAGATGCCACGAAAGGGAGGAGAGATTTCCTAGGAAAGTTTGTACATTGGCATTTATTTTTATGGCTGACATTTGCTGATTTAACATGACATTATGGGTTTTTTAGCCTTTAATATTCTTTAATTCATTGCTCCCAAACATTTAATTCATGTTTATCAATATTCAGATTCTCACCTAGGTCTAAACTTACCATTTCCAGGACTACTCTCATAAATCAGAAAGCCCTGCTGCATGAGAAGTGGTATGCAACCCTTGGCTCTGAGGTTCAGGTTTATAAGGAGATTAAGGCCCCCTCCAAGATAGGGCCGAAAGTAATCTCATTTTATGCTTGGGATTCAGGCTGACTTTTGTAAGATTAGAATTATCATTTCAAATTTTCTCCCATATTTTGGGTCTTCAGATGATTTGCTTGTACCCAAACCCACCCAATCAAATTGAGAGAGTCACCCGGAGTCTTCTGCAGTTTCCTGCCCCGCCCCCCAACCTTTAGGTTATTTTGGATGCTGTGAAAAGGTTGCATTTCCAATAACTGCTGAGCAAGATCGGAAGAGCAAACAGAGGCCTGGCAGTAGAGCTCTCTAGGCCACGAGTCTGCAAGAAAAGTATTTCTGAAGGCCTTTAATCCTTCACCATCTTTGGCTACCACTTGGGTCCTTCTCTGACCTGTTGTGTAGAGGTGACCACAGTTTTTTGGAAGCTGTGTCAGTGATGACGGACCTTTGTCCAGTCCTATTGAAGTGGAAAGCCTTGGACAACATACACACACACACATATCACACGTGCATATGCAATGCATTGATACACACCCCACAATGCAAGCACATACACACATGTGTGAGCGTGCACACAGCACCCATACAGTGCATCTGCCCTTTTAGGATGAGATTGATTGCAGAGGGGCTTCTCACCCAAGCCCATGTTACCTGGTGATTTGGGGGACATCTCAGGGAGATGACATTCTAAAACACAGAGGTTCCATGTTGGTGGAGGATATCCTTCCTCCCCATGACAAAATCATATGTCGTTCATCACTTGGATCTAATTTATCTGCCATTTTATTTTTGCTGTGAGTCTGGAATTGTGAGCTCCTCAATATAAATCCAACAATTGGACAAACATTTATTAAGCACCTGCTACATGCCAGGCACTGTGCTAAATGCTGGGAATACAAATAAGAAAAAGAAAGACAATCCCTGCCCTCAAGGAGCTTACAATCTAATGGGGGTAAGACAGCATATTAAGAAGAAGCTGGAAAAGGGGGGAGGGAAAAGGGTGCTGGGGATACCTGGCCTGGTGCATCTTATCCCATGGAGCTGAAAACAGGCAGTGCTGCAGATAGCAAGTAGGTATGCAAACTCATTCTGCCAATGTAGCTCAGTGTCTCATCTTGAAATTGATCCTCTTAGAGAGTAGCTGAGAGGTGAGTGACTTGCCCAAGGTCACACAGTCAGGAAATGTCTGAGGCAAAACTTGAATTTGCCTTCAAGGCCTTACTTATCCAGTAGGCCCTTTTATCTTTGTATTTCCAGTTCCTGACTCTAAGGAGGCACTTAATAAATGCTTGTTGATTGCTCGATTGATTAATTGCTGTCTCAGTTCTTTGACGCTTAGGTGAAGTATTCCCCCTCAAAAAAAGCTTTGGGAGAGTATTGGATTTGCAGCCAGGACAAACGAGCTGAGACAAGGGGCGTTTCCCCCCACTTTTAGGGAGGAGAAAAGTTGAGAAAGAACACGTTGCTCCCCTTCCACTTGCAAAGCAAGCTGGAGAAGGCTATGCTGAGAAAAGCTGGGCTATTCCTTTGTTTCTTTAGGGGAAACTGTTGAAGACTCCTCCTCCTCACCCCAAACCAAAGCCCTTGGCCAATATATCTGCCCACTTTGTGGTGTGGACTGGGCAAGGCCTGGAGAGGGAGCCGGGTGACAGGCAGCACCAATGGCCTGTCTGGGTTACTGTCTAAATAATAGCAAAGATAAAGGAAGAGGAATAAACAAAAGCAAAGGCTGTCCAAGGGCTCTGGCTGATCGCTCGTTAGCCTAGGGAACACTTCTGAACGAGCAAAGGCTCAGCTTCTCTTTGGCGGGGACAGACCTAAGAAGGTGGGCTGTCGCTGGCTTGACTCTGAGGACTGTGGGAAATCTAGTCACAGAATCATAAGACAGAAGTAGAGGCTATCAGAGTGGAAAAGGAGGGACATTGGAGGGAGTCAAGTGCTACTTCCTTATTCTTCTCCCCATATTTCCTCTTCTCTTGGCATTGTTAGTACATGGAGGCTGTTGGGGCAGCTCCTCCCAGAGGTCACATACAAAAGGGATCCAAGCTTTGGGCACGGGTTGGCCTCAAGAACCCCCGGGGACCTTTTTCACCCCATCATTCTATGAGTCTATGAGTTAAGGAAGGGAAAAGATTAGAAGGGAGAGAGGAAAGCTCCTCTGGAGTTCATTGATTACATCCGACACTCATACGGTACCTCCCAAATGACTTCCTCACCCCAGCCTTATGTGGGAGGAATAGCAGGAGGGATTATTCTCATTTTACAGATGAGGAAACTGAGGCTCAGAGAGGGGGTGTGAGTTTTCCATAGTCACATAGGTGGCAAGTGGTAGATCCATTAGTAGGCAGATGGCTAGATAGGTAGGTAGATAAAATTTTTATTGTTTGCTATGTGCTAGGCTTTGTGCCATGCCCTGGAGCTATAAGTACAAACCAGCAATCTACCCTCGAGGGGCTCAGATGCTAATGTGGGAAGACAGCACAGAAAGAGAAGCAGGGTACCAGGCAGGAGGTGGACAGCCTGTCTTTAGATTCCTGAGCCGGAGGTGTTTCTACTGAGCCATTTTCAGCTAAGGCGGGCAATTCAACCCTTAATTCTCATCCCTTCCCTGAAACCAAAATCAAAGTCCTCAGCCTATAATATGGAATAAAGCACTGATGCAGACAGATAGACTGGAGCATCATCCCATCCTCCCCCTCCCCCAGCCCCTAGCCCCGAGCAGAGATTCACTGGATCCTGAAGCCATTGTCTCTTCCCCAACTTTCAAAGCACACATTTGTCAGCCGGCATTAGACCTTGCCACAAAAATGCCTTCACCGCTGAACGTCACTGCACAAAGAGAAGGGCTTCTCATTAGTCTAATGTTGTTGGACTTGCTTTTGAAGTCCAGCCAGCAGCCGGCATGTGTGCCTTTTTGTTGTCACTTAAAATGCTGTGTGTTGGTCAAGGTGGTGGATAAAAATAGCTCCCGTGTGTGGAGCACTTATTGTTTAAAGGGGCCTTACCCCCAACTCTGTGAGCTCCCTGGTGTCAGTGGGATCCCCCCATTTGACACACAGCAATGGGAAAGACTTTGGGCAAGGTTCTGGTGAAGGGCTATGTCTGCTTTCCAGAGACCAGTCTGGATGAGGAAACTGAGGCTTAGAGAGAAGGAACTTGGCAAGGGCACACAGTTTGTAAATGGCAGAGCAGGAAGTTGTTATTTCTGCTTCTAGGTCCAATGGGCTTTCCTCAGTCTACCCTGTGCTGCTGCAGAGATCCCACTTCTGTTTAATTCTTATGTAAAGATTAAAAAAAAGGCCCTGTATCATTCTGGAGCATTGTGAAGCTCTAAAAAGGACTCGATTTCCAAACAGGCAACCCCCTATGGATGTACATGGGGCAAATATTTTTGTTCCTGTTTCTTAGATGAGTAGACTGAGATTTTGAAAAGTTAAGTCATTTTTCCAAGCTCCAAGGCTAAAAACAAGCAAAGCCACTCACGGCTCAAACTCAGGTTTCACTATAAAAAGTCTAACACTTCTATTGTCTCACCTCCGTGACCATGGCTTCCAATGAGATCTGGCAAGTGAGAGGGCAGAGAGGCTGAATAGGGATAAATGTAAAATTTTACACTGAGGTTCAAAAAATCATCTTCCCAAGTACAAGATGGAGGAATCCTGGATAGGCAGCAGTTTGTCTGAGAAACAGATCTGCGGGTCTTAGTGGGCTGCAAGCTTAAGATGAGTTACCAGGATGATTTCAAAGTCGAAAGAGGTAATGTGATGTTAGTTTTCATATAAGAAGTGTAATGTCCAAATTAGGGGAGATCATGGTCTTTCAAGCCTCTGCTTTTGTTAGCTAGGGGGCTCAGTAGGTAGGGTGCGAGACTTGGAGTCAGGAAGGCCTGAACTCAAATCCCACCTCAGATGTTTGCTAGCTGTGTTACCCTGGTCAAGCTACTTAACCTTTGTCTACCCCAGTTTCCTGGGGTAATAACAGTGCTAGTCCTTCCATGGTTCTTGTGAGGATCAAATGAAATGATGTGTGTAAAGTGCTGTGCAAACATTAACATGCTATACAAAGGCCCATTTATCATCATCATCATCATCATCATCATCATCATTACTACTACTACTACTACACTGATCAGACAACATCTGGAGTACTATGTTCAGTTCTGGACTCCAAATTTTAAGAAGGATGCCAATAATTATGGGCTACCCAGTAGAAGGCAATAAAGATGGTGAAGTGAAGGACCACGAATTTATGCTGTAGGAGGATTGGTTGAAGAAACTGGTCATGTTGAGTCTGGAGAAGAGAAGGAGTGAAGGGGACATGAGAGCTGTCTTCAAGTATTTGAAGGATGTCATGTGGAAGAGGAACTGGGTCTCTCCTTTGGGTCCACAAAAGACAGAGCTGGAGGCACTCCAAAAGGACCAATTGAGGCTGGATGTCAAGAAAAACTTCCTAGCAGAGAGGAGCTCCCCAAGTCAAAGGGGACACCTTGGGAAGTAGTGAGTCCCTCCTCTCTGGAGGTCTTAGCCCCTCTGTGCTGTAGAGGAGGCTTTTCTTCTGGCATAGGTTGGACTGGCCAGCATCTGGGGGCCTGTCCAGGTCTGTGGCTGTGATCGTAGAAAGGATGCTGACAGTGAAGATCCTTGGTGAGAGGCCATTGAGGCCCCATCACATCCACAGGGGCTGGCTAGGCTGGGCATGTCACTTTTCCATGTTCCACCAAAGTACTTTTGATCAGCTTGTGTGCTTTCCCTCTGTTGATTATCTATCATTTACCCTGGCAACATCTCGTTTGTACCCAGATATTTGCCTGTTGTCTCTCCCATTCATTTGTGAGCTCTTTAGCTCTATGCTAATGATTCTCAAATCCATTTATCCAGCCCCAACCTCTCTCCTAAACTCCAGTCTCCAATCTCCAACTGCCTATTGGACATCTTGAACTGAATGCCTCATGGATGTCTTAAACTCACCATGTCCAAAACTGAACTGAGTATCTTCCCCCCAACCCCCCTCCACTCCTACTCTCTTGATTACTATAGGGGGTACTACCACCCGCCTGGTCACCTAGACTCCCAGCCCAGGTGTCGTCCTTTACTACTCACTCTCTCTTACCCTGCCCCCTTCCATATCCAATCTTTTGCCAAGGCCACTCAATTTTACCTTCGTAACATCTCTTGAATACAGCCCCTTCTCTCCTCTATCTACACTCCTCATCTTGGTGCAGACCCACATCACCTCATTCCTGGACTATTGCCATCACTGCTTGGTTTCCCTGCCTCCAGTCTCCTCCCCCAGTCTATCCTCCACTCAGCCCCCAAAGTGATTTTCCTAAAGCCCAGGTCTGACTATGTCACCTCTCTCTACTCAATAAACTCTACTGGCTTCCTCTCACCACCAGGATCGAATTTTAAACCCTCAGTTTGGCATTCAAAGCCCTTCCTAACCTCCCTCCCCCTTGACTTGTCAGGCTTCTTACTCCTCACACCCCACCATACTCTGGGATGAAGCAACATCAGCCTCCTGGCTAGTCCTTGAACAAGAGCCTCCATCTCTGGGCTCTGGGCACATTCTGTGGCTGACTGCCATGCCCAGAATGCTGCCTCCTCCTGTCTGCCTCCCTTAGCTGCCCTGCTTACCTTCAAGGCCCGGGTCTAACCCCACCTTCTACAAGAAGCCTTTCCCACCGCCTCAGAATATTCTAGCACTGTCACTCTGGATTATGCCTGGTTTTTTCCTGGATGGTGTGGATTAGCTGTTAGTTGTTTGCATGATCTCTACTACCTCATGAGGGCGTGAGCTCCTTGGGAGCAAAAACTGTCTTTTGCCTTTGTCTGCATCCCTAGCACTTTCCACAGTGCCTGGCACATAGTAGGTGCTCCAGAAATGCTCTCTGACTGGATACACAATTACATTCAGACAATACCAGATTGTGTAGCACAACAACAGCATCGAGACAATAACAACACATACACAACTGGACAGTGAGCGCAGAGCGTTTGACTTGTGGGAGGCTGGAGAGCAGGGCCCATGTTGTGCACCGCCAGGTGTCTCTAGCACAAGAGGCCCTCAGAGCTTCTCAATCTGCTGACCACTTTGAGACCTCATGGGAATCTACCAGGCCTTATAATAAGAACTCCCTGACATTATTATGGTAAGCTTTAGAAGTCATTTTTCTCAGCACATCTCCATAAGGCTGGCAGTGTATTCCGGCCCCCACTTTGCAGAGAAGAAAAGGGAGTCCCGGGAGGTTTGATCACTTCCTCAGCCTCACCCAGATAGTGGGAGGTGCTCGTGCTGTAAAGCCCGAAGCCAGGCACCTTGACTCCAGGCCCAGCACTTTCCCCGCTACATAGATGGTGCTTCCTCTGTCTTTATCCTTTTTATCTGAGATTCTGGGATTTGAGGGATGCCAACTTTCTAGAATTTGCTTATTAGCAGCAAGCTGCTCCAAATGGCACATTGCATTATGAGTTTTAGATGTGATTGAAATCTCCAATTTTAAAAATAGTGAAAAATGCTCCTGGTCCTATGGAATGGGAAAAAAAAGGTCCTGCCACTTCATTTTTAACCTTGCTTAAAATAAGGGTAAAGAAAAGAGCTTGTTTGATGAATTGCCTTCATTTTGACCCTGTGCTGAATCAGATGTACTCTCCTGTGTTGTAAATGTCTGATTTGCCAGATTTCTTCCATGCAGAAGCCTTGTCACCCTCCCTGGCATATACAGTGCAGGGTGAGGCTTGACATATTGGGATAGAAATGTTCCCCTGAATTCAGAATCACACCAGAAAGAAGGGAAAACATTCCACTGAAGAGAATTATTTTTTCACAGGAGGTGAAGTTCAGATTGAGCTGAATGAATGAAAAATGCTTGTATTAAGTGTTTAAGTGCCAAACTGTGAGGATCCAAATGGCAAAGCCAAACAGTTGCTGTTCACAAGGAGCTAATGTTCTAACTGGGTCAGACAACTCCTACGGCTCTAGAAGGGCTTATCTGCAGGAGGGAAGAAGGCAAGCAGGAGGATCCTTTGAGATCCTTAGGATGTCGTGTCATTTAATACTCATAACAAACCTCTGAGGTGGGAGTAATTATTATCACCTCCATTTTACAGATAAGGAAACAGACATTGAGAGGTTTAAGTAACTTGCCTGTCACACATCTAGTAAGTATCTGAAACAGGATTTGAACTCAGGTTTTCCTGACTCCAGTCCAGCACCCAAGTCCAATGTCCTATCCACTGACCACCTGGCTTAGTCAGTTTAAATACTCCACTGACTTAGAGCCTTCATGCTGGACAGACATTCTTCTGTCATCAACACATTGAAGAAATGGAGAACTCAAATGATTTCCATGCTGGTGAAAGAAAAGGGCACCCAAGTTCAATAGGCTATGCATCCCAATATCAGTGACATAATATTTGTAAATTGCTTTGCACAGTGCCTGGCACAAAGTAAATGCTTAATGAATGCGGCCCCCCCCCTCGCCCATCAAAGCACGTTTTTAGCTCAGTGACTTTGAGTTAATTCTCCTATCAATGAAGTTAAAACATTGACCCCATTCCATCAGGAAAAACAATCTGGTTGACCAAACGATGAGAGTCCTGACAAGATAACCAGAACATGGGATCTCATGCATTCCAGCCCTTTGGTTTCCATGAGAAAACCATGGTAACCAAGTCACTGCCGCTGGAATTTGACATACCCGATTACTAGCAAAAGCAATTGCAAATGACTGTATAGAGACTGGCAGGATCTGTTCATTCCTGAAGGTCCTCCGAAGAGCTGTTGAGTCATCTGTCATTTGTGTGCCCTTTTCCTCAGGTGCCTATGGCCCATGGTCTCTGGGTCTCAGTTTTCACATCTGTCAATGAGCAGTTGGGCTAGCTGGTCCTAAAGGTCCATTCCAACTCAAGGCAAACAAGCAAGTGGGGGCTCTGAGCTATTTGGCAGCAGGAATCTGCTGGGGTTGTGTTTACAAACCAGCAAGAAGTGTGTGGATGAGCCTTTGCCTCTCCAAGCACAGCTTTTATTTGCCTCCTTTAATCAAAGCCTGGAATTTTCCCTTTCGGTGAGTTCTTGTGTAGAAAGATTTGATTACTGCTTAGGGGAAATGGAAAACCATGCCTTCTGCTTCATTTGGAAGGCTTTGAAGTGATAGTCCCATAAATCTTGGCCTTGTCTTCTTTTTCTTCTGCTGGTGCCACCACCGAGGCTCATTAGAAGTGATTAGGGAGATAAGGGTGGAGATCTTTTGAAAAATGAGCAAAAAATAGCTTTTGGAAAGAAAATGGCAAGTCCAGAGAAAAATTAATTTGTTTCAAAATTATGCTCAGAATCTCACCATGACTAGAATGATGGTATTTGAGAGATTTACCAAAAGGGAGAAAGGCAGTCCTCCAAATGAGGGCTTATGTCCCCTCCCCCCAACAAACTCTCTTTGGATACCGGCTTTTGTCTCTAGTTAAGTTCCTGAATCTTTCCAGAGAGGTTTCAGGAATCTTTCTTTGCTTTCAGAACATATTAGGTAAATACTTAGTCGTTTGTTGACTTTTGCTACCTTATGATGTTTGAATGGACTCTATTCAGGGGTCATTCCTGAGAAGGCTGAAAGGTGAAGATTCCAGGACCCTACACCGAATGCAGCTTTTCCTTCCCATTTCACCCCAGCAGGCTTGAGGGGCCCAGTGAGATACCCTTCCTTCTCCCAATTATGAAAGAGACTTAACTTGGTTCTTCTTGCAAGGCCATCTTGTAAGATGGGACCATTTTCTGGATCCTCTGGTGACTGGAGACCTCCTGGAATGGTCCCTGCGCGGGGGAGGGCATTCACTGTGTAAGGGTTCCTGAATCCCTTAATCCAAACCAGTTCCAGCCAGTCTCAGCTATCCCAGGAGAGATTCTGAAAAGAGGTGCAAGGGGGGGCTCTTTTAGGGAACAAATTGGAGTTTGTCACCAAGGCAGTCATTGTCTGCAGTCACAAAGGAGAAAACAGCTAAAGGCTTCCCTTAAAGGATCTACATGGCAGTTGGCTGATCTAGGGGGGTGGAGAAGAAGCAAAGGCAAACACAGAGCTGCCAGGCACAGGGCCCTTCTGGGGGCAATATCTATTTCCCAAGTCCCAGCCCCTTACTGACTAGGGCAGGGAAAGTTTGTTGGGTTTTGTTGTATGGGTATCCAGACCTGGTGTGGAGACTCCCTTCACCAATGCTGATCAGTACCTCTTCTGTCACTTAGAATCTTGTCTGAGGCTCTGAAGTTAAAGGACTTGCCCAGGATTACACAGCCAGTGGGTGCTAAAGGGAGAAGCTTGAGTCAAGGTCTTTCTCCTCTGCCTGGCATTGGAACCTTCCACAAACAGGCTTTCAATGAGCTTTCCAGACTGATTGGGCATTCTGCCCCTTCCTGCATGCCATAGTCAAGCTCAGAGGGCTTTCTTGCCACTCCTGCCCTGTGACACTCTGTCCTCACCTTTGTGTAGACTGCCCTGTCTGCCTGGAATTCACTCTCTCCTCATTCCCACCCCTTAGAACCTCTAGTTCCTTTCAAAGCTCCGTGCAAGGGCCACATGGAGCCTTTTCGGATCCCTGGCTGTTAAGAGAGGCAGCCTGGAGGCTCTGAACTTGTTTTAAACATATTTTGACAACTTCATTTTGGTGTAATTGGTTTCCTTTATAATCTCATTTATTTTTATGCATTTATTTATTTTTAAATTTTTATTTATTGTATTTTTCATTTATGGAATAAAACAAGCATTTCCACAGCATAAATCATCAGCATTCCTATATATCACCAAGAGAACCCTGCAAGAAGAGATAATAACAGATTCCCCATTTATTTTATGCATTTAAAAGCAGGGGTCTGTAGACTTCACCAGACTGCCCCAGGGGTCTGTGAAGGAGAGAAGGAAATGTTTATTAAATGCCTATTATGTATCAGGTATTGATGCATAGTAGATATTTCATAAGCTTAATTTAACTAATATACGAAGCTGATTGCTTTACAAATGTCTCATTTGATCTTTACAATGATCTTGGAGGATAGGTGCTATTTTCCTTCATTATCCCCATTTTGCAATTGAGGAAACTAAGGCAGACAATGGTTAAGTGACCTGTGCCACTAGTGTTTGAGGCTGGAGTTGAACTCACAGCTACCAGACTTCACTGGCTGCGCCACTGTGCCGCATGGCCCCTCACTGTGCCGCATGGCCCCTCACTGCGCCATGTCACAAAATAAGTCTCTGCTTGTGCCTCCTTGAAAGCACCTTGCAATCACTCTTGCTACAGGACCATGGAGGTGGAAGTACAGAAAAGGAAGAGCCATGCCCAAAGAATCACGAATCAGGCAGTTTATCATGCCTGGAACATCATCACACGTGTCTCTCTTGACATCTGGTCCCATGTGCACGCCTCAGTGATGGCTTGGGCATACTGTGGGATGTGTACTCCAGTGGAGGGCCCAGACCTCCTGGGGTTTCTGTCCTTATATTAGATTGTTGTTGCTAGGCAGATTCAGAGACTTTGTGGGAGGGGAGCTTTAAGAGCAGTCGATCAGTGGGTGGTCTGGATTGTGACCCGCCCCACCCCCCCCAGCCACAAGGACGGTGTGATGAGTAAAGGTCGCTAACTGTGCTTTGGGCAGATGAATCTTGCTAAGCTGGCAGTTTGCTAAGATTGCATTCCTAACTCGAAGTGTTGTTGACCAAGCCCGTTGTTGGGTACATGGGAGCTTCCTGGTATGTGGGTTGGTCAATCCACGGTCAAACGTGGAGTCCCTTCTATCAGCTAGGGCCTGGCGATAGGCTGCACCTGAAGATTTGTACCCATTTTGTGCCTGCTTCCATGTGTAGATGTTGTTTCCCCAGCACGATGACTGGTACTTTATAGATGCATTCTGATTGACTTTTGGCCCCTTGGCTAGCCTATGCTGGCTATTCTTATGTTATTATTATAATTTCAGCTATGTACTGTTTCTTCCCATTCTCTACCTCTCAGTTTACAGTGGGTAAAAAATGAGGCTCAGAGGGGAAGTGAGTGGCTAAGGATCCCAAGCTAATCAAAACCAGATTTGGGAGTCGAAGTCAGGTCTTCACATGTTGCATCCTGGGCTCTCTCCCCTATGACACAGGTGCCCTCATTGTTACGATCACTACTATTGCCTTTACTCAAATTTATATCACTTTTGCAGACTTCTAAAGCCTAGCACTTTGTAATGATAACCCTGTAAGGGAGGTGGTTCAAGTATCTTGTTCCCGTTTTTACAGAACTCTACAAAAGTCCTGCTCTGATGCATCATGATTGTGTAGAAGAGTCTCTGGGTTCTCAAAGGTTATGCTAGCAGAGCCTAAGCTCTAAGTCCATGGGGAAAAGGCTTCAATAGGGCCCCAAGAATAGACTGTGTCTGTGGTGTGAGGACCAGCCTGGTTAAGAGACACTTCATCACTAGGGTTGGTCAGTGTGTGTTCTGTGGCCATGGCAACCCATGAAGCAGAAAAATGCACGTTCATGGTCCACTGTGCACACTCAGACAATTGATTCGCCAGGGCTAAGATGAGAATTTATACTGAACAAGAAGACAGAATAGTAATGAGAAACTGCTCCTAAAGAAAGTGCTCACAAAGTACATGATAAAGAAAATGCAATCCTTAATTATTTAGACAGACTTTGGAAAATAAAAATGAGAAATAGAAATCAGAAATGACATTGCTATCAACCATAATAATTTCACCCAAAGGTTAAACCAATGTAAATTCATTGCTAAAATACAGAGAACAAAAGATCTCAGAAAGTGCCTTAGTTGGAAAACGTTTGACTTGTCATCCTAAGGACATTCAAAGATGAAAACAAAAAGAAACACACAAGATAAAAGGAAAAGATTTGCAAAAATTATAACCTAATAATAGCTAGCATTTTTAGAACATTTTAAGATTTGCAAAGGACTTTTCACATATTATCTTTCTTGGTCTTTACAATAGCCCTGGGAGATTTGTTGTTGTTGAGTCATTTTTCAGTTGTGTCCATTGCTTCATGGCCCCATTTGGGGTCTTCTTGGCAAAGATACTGGAATAGTTTCCTCTCCAGCTCGTTTGACAGATGATAAACTGAGGCAAACAGAGTTAAATGACTTGCCCAGGGTCATATAGCTAGTAAAGTTTCTGAGGTCAGATTTGAACTCAGGTTTTCCTGACTCTTGGCCCAGCACTCTATCCACTGCACCACCTAGCTGCCTGACCCTGGGAGGCGGGTGCTTTTGTTTATCCCATTGTACAGAGGTCAAGTGACTTACTCAGGGTCACATCGTTTATACACTGTCTGAGGCCATATTTGAACTCAGGACTCCAGGTCTACCACTCTATCCAATGAGCTATCTCTTGTGGGACATTACAACCCTCCCACTTGAATGCTAACATCGGGGTCCCTGAGGGGCTTGCAGAGGAAGCAGAAATGACCCCTAGGGTTACCAAGACAACAAAACCAGTCAGATGGGATCAAATCTAGATAGAGGAGATCTGTGCTGGATGTGATACAGTTGAGGGACACTGAGGGCTTGATGTTCAAGATATCTAAAGAAGCAGACAATACCAAAGGCATGGCAAAACCTTATTGATTTCAAAAGGAGGTGATTGAGAAAATACCAGCTACTGAGCTATGTGTGACGACTCCCACATCTCTGTAAAATCTTTCTAAGGGTCATTAATGTATATATTAAGGGGATCCTCAGTGAGGGCATTAGTAGGGAAGAGGCAGGCTTTTACAAATTCTATTCATCAATGGGCTGTGTCTTTACTGTCTTTCTTTTTTTTTTCTTTACTGTTTTTCAAGTGACTGAAAGATTCAGAGAATCTAAGATCCTACTGTGCTCATAATTTGGTGATTGCCAAAAAGCAAAGCAAAACAGAGCAAAACAACTTGATATAGGAGAATCTAACACCTCTTTAAGGCTTTTTACAACAAGATATCTCCCATCTCTATTTCAAGGTCACATTGGAGTCCTTGGAATAGGTGATAATAGAAAAAAACCCTGTTTATTGACCATCTGATAATAAACATCAGATCAATTAGTCAGTCAAAGTTTATTAAGGTCCTACTATGTACTGGAGGGCAGCCAAGTGGCACAGTGGAGAGAGTGCCTAGCCTAGAGTCCGGAAGACTCATTTTCATGAGTACAAATCTGGCCTCAGACACTTATTAGCTGTGTGAGCCTAGGCAAGTCACTTAGCCCTGTTTGCCTCAGTTTCCTCATCTGTAAAATGAGCTGGAGAAGGAAATGGCTAACCTCTCCAGTATCTCTGCCAAGAAAACCCCAAATGGGGTCATGGAGAGTCAAGCATGACTGAAACAACAACAACACAGACATTTTGCTAAGCACTGGGGATTGTTGTTGTTCTTGTGTGATACACAGAGAGGCAAAAGACAGCCTTTACCTTCAAGGAGTCTGTAATCTAACGGGGAAAGACAGCACATGATCAGAAGCTGAAAAGGGCAGAAAGAAGAGGAGTACCAGATACCAAATGTGTCAGGGAGAACTGAGGAAATGAGAGTTTCTGGGCTGATGTGATGTTCCACGATGCTGAGATTCCAGAGAGCATCGTGAAGTTTGGGTGGTAAATTATGAGGTGACTGAGATAGGGAACAGGCCTGGAAGGTGCAATAACTGTCCAGCCTTCAGACCCTCTAGTCCAAGGGAGGGGGAGGCCGCAGGAGCCGGGGTGCTGAGGAGATGTCACTCTTAGAACCAGGAGATATTTGCCAATGAGGTGGAGGAGATTCAGGCCAGAGTCTGGCTGAGGAGGAATTCGCTGTGGACAGACAGGAGAGGTCTTTGGGATGTTTGGGTTTGTATGTGATGTTGTGGTGATTTCTTTGATATCCAATACATTCCTTTATTTTTTTTTTAAATCTGATCCTAGTATAAAGCAGTTTAAATTTTCTTCCTTTCTCTTTAAAAATATTTTTAATTTGTGGAATAAAACAAGCATTTCCATAACATGGCACAACAAAAAAGGTGATTGCACATGAAACTGCAAATGTGCTATGCAAAACTTGCTATTCCTTTCAAATGTACAACAAAATGATCACGAAATTTCTTTTTTTCTTCTTTCCCTTCTCCACCCTCCACCCTGGCTCTAGAGACGGCTGTCATTAGACACAAATAGGTGTGTGTGTGTATGTGTGTGTGTAAGTATGTATGTATATGTATATGTAAAATTATTCTCTACTTCTATTTATCAGTTCTTTCTCTGGATGCAGATGGCAACTTTTCCATGTATCCTCTATAGTTAATTTTGATAATTATACTAGACAAAATAACATTCTCTCAGAGTTGTTCTTAAAACAATATTGCTGTTACTACATGCAATGTTGCCTTGGTTCTGATCATTTTACTCTTCATTGTTTCATGCAAGTCTTTCTACGTTTTTCTAAAACCATTGAGCTCATCATTTCTTACAACACAATAGAAACCCAATACATTGCTTAGCCTCCTACAGAGGCTGGAATAACTCCGATCTTTAATAAGTTAATGGATCTGTTTGAATCAAAGGCTTTTGCTTGCACAGTGCCCTGTCCCACAGGGGATGCCCAGGATTGGTAACCATGGCTGGTGTCCTGTGCTTCCAGGGCCTTCGCCTACTTCTCTTTCCAACCAATTTCCCCCTAATCTAGCTCTAGCTATCGTGCTGGTTATGAGTGTTAGTTCATCCTGGCCCAGGGGTCAGCCCACCATTTATTTACTACTGATTCAGATGCTCAGACAGAACTCCTTGATGCCTCCGTCCTCATCTCCCAGTGTTTGGCGTGACAAACTACAGAAACCAATGGTGCCACCCCTGCACCAATTCCATTCTCAGCCAGCCCAGGCCCCAGGAACCTGGAGTATGGAATCTGATTAACTGGTTCTCCTAAGGTTGGCAACATTTAACCTCCTGCTCCCTTTATCCGTGTCCTTCAGAGTCACTGCACCCTGAGACGAGAGTCCCTTTTCTCCACATTCTCATCCCAATCCACCTCAGGTCTACTCTTCCATCGTCCCAATCTTTCTCAATCAACCTGCTTGAAACTTCTTCTGGGGCACCTATTGTCTTGTTAATACACCCCCCTTCATCCAAGTGCTCTTCAATACACCCTCTGGTTTTCTAGTGCTCGTTATAACTTAGCTTTCTCTAGAGGACACCGCCATCCTCTCTAGTATGGGCTCTTACTCTCTCATGCCATTGCTGTCCACACTGGGTCAGGAAAAGGAGTTGGCATCATCCTTGCTCTCACTTCCATTTTTAGCCTTTCTCTTTGTCTGTTATCCCTCTGTCACCTCTCCTGCTCTGCCTGAAGTTCATTCTATATGTTCTTATCTCCTAAGCCAGCCCCTTGTGGCTCTAAGATAATAGACTTCAGGTGACTCTCCCATTCTTCTAAAGGCATTCAGTACTTGGCTCAGTCTTCCTTCCTTTCCACTCTTAGCACTGACCTCATAATTGAAGCCTTCAGTATAAATGTAGGTGTCCACTTAAACACCGTGGGTTTCAAATTTGTTCCTTTCCTCAACTCTCTTGTTCTCTGCCCACGTTTTACCTTGGCTAAAGATAATCGCTTACACTTTAGATTTTAGCATCACCTACGACTGTACCTTCTCCGTGATCTTGAACTCTGATAAAAACCTATATCTTTCTAGTCTCACGGTATCTCACTCCTGCTAAGCTATTCTTTGTCCTTACCATGTCCTCCAGGCCCTCCATCCTTCTCTGTTTTCTGAATTCATTACCCCTACTCCTCCTCGATTCCACCATTCAAAGTCTACAGCTGATCAGTTCGATAATGAACTTTCTTCCACCCTTACCCTTTGGTTTTCCACCATTCATCTTGCCCCATTACTCATCAACTTTTGGTTAGCCCCGTCATTGACCTTGTCTGTCAAGTTTTTGGAAGTTTGTCATATGGAGAAGGGATTAACATTGTTCTGCTTGGCCCCAGAGGGGCAAACCAAGTGTAATGAGTAGAAGGTGCAAAGAGACTGTTTTAGGCTTATTATTAGGAAGAATTTCCTACCAAAGAGAGCCAGTCATCATCTCCCCTCACTTAAGTTTCTTATGGTGCCCCAGATGTTGATTAAGCTGCAATAATTGTTAAGCAGCTTTGAGTTCATAAGTGTTTACTGATATTGATAATGACTTGTTAGTAATGACAAACATCCAAAGGGGAAAATTGGTTGCTCCATTCAAACAATTAAGCCATCATACAGCCCCAAAGCATTTATAAAGTGCCTAGTATGTGCCTAGTACTATGGCTGGGGACCCAAAGACAAAAGCAGAAACACTCCCTGTCTTCAAGGGGTTTGTATTCTAACAAGAAAGACCAACAGAAGGCTGATAAGCATATAGAGAACAAATACAGGTTATCTAGGGAGGGAGGGCATGTGTCGTTGAAGGGACCAGGCCGTTGCTTGATCATGTAGAAAACATGACTGAAAGAAAGCAAAGGCTTCTCTGAGGAGGAGCTGCAGAGGAGCAGAGATGGGAAATAGAGTGTTGTGTTCAAGGAACAGAGAAAGGGCCAGTTTGGTGGGACCAGAGAATGAGGGAGGGGAGAGAACATAGAACAAGACTAGAATGAGAGAGCAAGCCCAGGCTGGCTGTAAAAAGCCAACAAGAAAAGTCTGTATTTGATCCTCTAGGTAAGAGGGAGCCAGTGATGTTTACTGAGCATGGAAGTAACATGGTTAGAGCAATTCTTTAGGAAAGTCACTTTGGCAGGACTGAGAAGGATGTATTAGAGAGGGGACAGAATTGAGACAGGGAGACCAATTATGAATCTATTGAAATAGTTCAGGCAAGAGGTGAAGATGCTGGTAGGGAGAAGGGGACAAATGGGACAGAAGGTATGGAGGCAGAACCAGTGAGATTTACAACTGATTGGATGTGTGGGTGAGGAAGAAGATGAGGATACCAAGGTTGTGAACCTAGGAAGCTGGACCACACCTAGATTTTATTTTTAATAAGTTTTATTAATATCTTTTATGTTAAAACAATAATTTCTAGAAATATCTCTTCTCCCATCAAAGTGGAACTTTCTCTTAGAACAACAAAACTCCCCCAAAACAGTAAAGAAAAACCCCTCTCAATTCAGTGAGCACATGTAACAATGTGCCCAGCATTCTGCACTAGTGCTCTTCTCCTCTTCTCTACGCATACAAAGGAGGTTCATTCATGATCTCTTCTCTAGAACCTCCACTGGTTGTTCGGTTACTAACTCTGAGTTAGGAAGCTACTTCTGGCCACTCTAACTCTGTGGTCCAGCAAGCCAGAACAGGGGTGTGGGGGTGTGGATCGAGGTCAAAAGGAGCATCTGGTTAGGGGGTGAAGTAGAGTAAGTCCTGCAAACTTGCTCACGTGCAAACGTTGTAAGCCTCATACCCATCTTTTAACCTTTTCAGGCAAAATTACTCCAGCTCTTGTGTTTTAATCCTAATTTGTTGGGTAGCTCTTTTCTGAGTCAAAGGTCTCCATATCTATTACTAGAAATTGGGGGCCCAGGATAGGACCCAGTAGTCCGCAGAACTGCACACTCTCAAAATTGGAAAGGACCTCAGAGTTCTGCACATACTTCAGTCAGTCAGTCAACAAGCATTTATTAAGTACCTACTGTGTGCCAGGCACTGTGCTAAGTGCTGGGGATGCAAAGAAAGGCAAAAACAGTTCCTGCCCTCAAGGAGCTTATGGTGTGATGGGTGAGCAAACATGCAAACAAGTAGGTACAAATAAATTAATTGGACAAATGGGAGATGATAGAGGAAAGACACTAGAATTTAAGGGAATTGGGAAAAGCTTTCTGTAGAAGGTGAGGTTTTAGCTGGAACTTAAAGGAAGCCAGGGAGATGAGGAGGCAGAGATGAGGAAGAAGAGAATTCCAGGATAGGGGAAAGCCAGAGAAAATTCCTAGAGCTGGGAGATAGAATGTCTTGTGCAAGAAACAGCAAAGAGGGCAATGTCATTGGTTTATAGAGAAAGTAGATAGGAGTAAAGTGCAAGAAGAATGGGAAGACAGGAAGGGCCAAACAGAGGATTTTAGATTTGATCCTGGCAGTAACCAGGAGCCATTGGGTTTTGAGTAATGGGGTGAGATGCTCAGATCTGTGCTTTAGAAAGATCTTTTTGACTCATGAGTGTTGGAGTGGATCTGATGGATTGGAGTGGGGAGAGACTTGAGGCAGGCAGACCTACCAGCAGGCTCTAGTCCTGGTGTGAGGTGATGGGGTGCACCAGCGTGGTGGCAATATCATAGAGGAAAAGGGGGTTTAAAAGAGAGATGTTGCAAAGGAAGAATCAACAGATTTGGGAATTGATTGGATGTGATGTGTGAGAGAGTGAGGCATCAAAGATGACACCTAGGTTGTGAGCGTGAGTGACTGGGAGGATGGTGGTACTCTCAATAGTAATCGGGAAGTTCGGAAGAAGGAAGGGTTTGAGTTATGTTTTGATGTCAGGAAGGATGAGGATTGAGAAAAAGTCACTAGGTTTGGCAAGTAAGACATCATGTGTAATTTTGGAGAGGGCTGTTTCAGTTGAAAGAAGAAGCTGGAAGTCAGACTTTGAAGAGTTAAGAGAGTGAGAGGAAAGGGAAAGGTGGCACCAATCGTGGATGCCATTTTCTAGGAGTTTACTAACAAAAGGGAGAAAAGATATAATATGATAATAACTAGTGGGGATAGATAGATCAAATGAGGTTTTTTTTTAAGGATAAGGGAGACATGAGCATATTTGTAGGCAGTGGACAGGGAGAGATTGAAGATAAATAGAGAGTGGGGATGATAAAGAAGGAATCTACTGGAAAAGATGGGATTGAATGGAGTCACTTGTGCAAACAGAGGTGTTTATCTTGGCGAGGACAAGGGCCACCTCTTTATGTGAGACAAGGGTGAAGACACAGGCTGTTCCCCATGACTGGTCTGCTCTCCTTTCTCTTCTCTGTCTCCTGGCTTCTCTGTTTTTATTTCCCCTTCTTGATGGTCTTCGTGCTCAGCACAGTGCCTTGTGGAAGGTCAACACTTAACAAATGCTTGTTGACTTGACTTTGAAAACTTGGATGTTGCAGCCATTTTCCCTTTCACTCCCTTTCTGAGTTTTCTATCTTTGCTGGTTAGCACATCCCCTACCTTCACTCAGCAGTGGTGATAAAAACCTCACCTCCAAGGAGTTCCGACTATTTTCCCCTGAGGACTTCAGAATCTTTAATAACCTCTCCAAGTTCCTTCTGGTATATCATTTGTGAATCACCGAGAGTGGTAGTGTTATTAGGATTGATACATCTTGGAAGGCCCCCAGACACATGGCTTGAAGAGATAGGACATCCTCTTTGTTGGAAATTTCAGATGAACTCCTGATTTGGTCTCCTTCAGCAGGACACCACTGATGACCCCTCTGACCTCCTGCCATCAATAGGTTCAGACCATCATTCCTTGGGGCACAAGAAGCTGCTTCCTAGCATGATTGACCAGTTCCACCATCTATTAGAAGAGTTCTGCACTTATGGCTCTAGATATTCACTAACCCTTCCTCCTTCCTTCCTTCCTTCCTTCCTTCCTTCCTTCCTTCCTTCCTTCCTTCCTTCCTTCCTTCCTTCCTTCCTTCCTTCCTTCCTTCCTTCCTTCTTCCTTC
>NW_020950758.1:5774850-5801998 GCF_900497805.2 Vombatus ursinus | reverse complement strand
TCAGGAAGTCCTGGACTTGAGTCCTGCCTCATACACTTAATCAATCAATTAGTAAACATTTATTAAGCACCTACCATATACCAGGCAATGTGCCAAGCACTTGGGATACAAAAAGAGGCAAAAAAACAATCTCTGCCCTCAAGGAGCTTCAATCTAAGGGGGGAGACAACATGCAAATGACTATATGCAAAGCAAGCTATATACAGGATAAATTAATTAATTAACAGAGGAAAGACACTAGATTAATCAGGGTTGGGGAAGGCTTCTGTTAAAAGAAGGGATTTTAGTTGGGACTTAATGGAAGCTAGAGAGGTTACTGGTCAGAACAAATGAGGGAGAGCATTTCAGGCATAGGGGACAGATGGAGAAAATGCCTGGAGCTGAAAGATGGACTGTCTAGTTCATGGAACAGCCAGGAGGCCAGTGTTACTGGATCTAAGAATGCACGTTGGGGAGTAATGTTGAGGTTTAGAGGTTTCAGGGTGCTGGGGCCCAAAATCATGACATGTGGGTCCTGCCTGAATGAATTCGACCCAAGCCTTCTTTCAGCCAAAGACAAGGTTTATTAGAACATGGATTAGGGGTGGGTGAGATTTAAAGAATCTGCTATATTGGCCAGACTCTTAAGGAATCTAAGCATTTATATCATTAAGGCATGCAGGCCAGATCTTAAGAATCTGAGCCCCTTCATGGGGGCCAGATGGACCTTATATACAGAAAGACTGTGGGAGGTATCTAAGAGTGGCCAAGTAGTCTGGAGTGATTGGAAGGGGGGTCTAAGGAGGATCTGAATGAGAGTGGCCAGTAAGTTGGAGTATCTTTCCTTTATGTACTGTTTTCCCCCATTAGAATGCAAGCTTCCTGAGTGTAGGGACTTTCTTATTTGCTTGTATTTACATTCCCATAGTTTACTACAGTTCCTGACATAGTAAGTGTTTAATAAATGCTCTTATCTCTCTCTCTCTCTATCTGAATTATGTATCTTGGGTACAGTAGCCTCTATGCTCCCTCCAGTTATAACTCTCTGATCCTATGATTATGAAGTTCATGTAGAAGTCTCTGCAATATTCTGGAACTTGCTGCAAAATGCACGATATCATCTGCAAGAAGGAGCATCTGGAGAGCTCCTGGAGGAATCCTTCCTTATCTTGAACTCTGTGTTGGATTCTCTTCCTGCCAGGGGCACATATCTTTGGTGAAGCTATAACTTCCTATTTTTTTTTCTTGCTTGACATTAACAATCAGAAGGTAGTTCAGCAGAGTTATTTCTTCTGTTGTATCTTTCAAGGAATCATGAATAATTTTGATGTGTGAATGGGAGAGGACTTTATGGACAAGAACATCTAAGGTGATTCTTTAATCTAGGGAATAAAATGCTTTTTTTTTGTAGCCAACAAGCAATAAACAAAATGGGACATTGTTTTGTCTTTACCCTTTAGTCAACTGGTGTTGATAAAGATCTTTGTCCTAAATATCCATGTAAGAAAAACCCAATAGGTGAAGAATGTTCATTGTCTAAGCTCTAATGGGTTACTGAATAGACAACCTCTTGAGCTAATCTATCAGCATGGGCATCTGGGACAGACTATGCCAGGGGTGAGGAACCTGTGGCCTTGAGGCCTGGACTATGCTAAAATTCAATGGACTATGCTAACGTTCCCCACCCCTGGACTATGCTAAAGAACAAGGGATTGAGTCCAGCATGGAACAGAAGTAGAAGAGTGGGCTGGATGGTCTTTGAGAAAGTACAAAGTTCCTTTGCTGTCCCCAGGCTTCCTCCCCAAAGACTCATCTTTTGAATGCCATTATTCTTTCAGTGTACTATGGTTGTGAGTTATAGAACACTCCAGTCTCTTTAGACTGAAAACTACCTTGCTGAATAAACACTTAATTTCTTTGCTGAACAGAGCAATGTAGTGGCCAAGGGCAAGACTGTTTTAAAGTCCCACCTCATCTGTTAAATCTTACAGAGAAGGATAATAGAAGGTTCTGAGCTGCATCGTCTCATAAAACAACCAGAAATAACAGAGAGGAAAGTGTTTGAAGGAATTTTGGTGAGAGACTCAGCTGAGCAAAGTCTTCCTGAGGGCATTTTTGAATGAAACTGGAAGGAGAATAACAAAAATATGAAAGAGAGAAAAAGATCTGTAAACATTTTTATGACAAACTTTTTCCATCATCTAGTTAAGTGGGGCTACCCCATTTGGAATGAACCATCTCAGACATGGATGGGCTTGTATATAAAATGGAAATGGTCCTGAAAAAAATGAAAATATAAGCAACTGATATAGAGTAGTGATGGCAGAGGAGGTCTGCACTGGAGGAGACATATTTTCAGGGGCTTAGGAGCATACATTCTTATGGTATCTGAAAGAAAGGAAGCTACCAAAGGCATGCAGGAGGAAAAAAAAAATCAAACCTCAGACCTCATTATTATCAAAATGGTGACCAGAAAACAGGAATGACTGATCCATATGCTTCCTTCCCCATCTACACAAAATTTTTATGAGAATGATCTATGAACACACTGAGGGTGTCTTTCATGATATCAATAGTATGAAACAGGTGAGAAATATTTTTGAGAGCAATATTCCACAACAGCTCTAGTCTTAGCAATCATACACAATTTACTAAAAGGTGTAGAGAATATAAGACCCCGTTTGCTTATTATTTTTTGAGTATAAAAAGGCATTTCAATTCTTGGAGCAAAATATGGACCCAAAGGCTCTCCTCCAACAAAGATCTGTCATCCAAACATTAAAATCATGCAAGAGTCCTTGAAAGAGATCACAGAACAGGTAAACCTTGTTTGATGACCCTCTGGTCATTAAATCAAGAGGAACACCAAAGAGTGACATATATGCTTACCGAATATGTTCATCGTTGTCAAGGAGGAGATTTAGCCCTGATTGAAGGATTTTCTATGGATGGTAAGGACCTCCTGATGTTCCAGTATGTAGATGACACTGGACTGATTTCAACAAACTCATTGGAGAGCCACTTAAATGCATTCTGTAATCAATCTAAATAATTTGCCCTATTCATTCATACAGAAAAAAAACAAGTGGATGAAGAAGCCTAGACCAGCTGTCTCCAAAGTGGGGAGTATAGCTGCCTAAAGGGACAACAGGAGAAATCTACGGGGTGTATTATCAACCAGTTAGAGAGTGGGGAGATGATCAATCAATCAGTCAATAAGCATGAACTAAGTGCCTCCTGTATGCTAAGCATAACCACTGGGGAGATATGAAGGAAGGAAAAAGACAGTCCCTGCTCTCAAGAAGACCACAGTCTAATGGAGAAGGCAACATGAAAACGACTATATCAAACTATATACACACACACACTATACATCTATATCTACACCTCTATCTCCATTACTTGGAGATATATATATATATATATATATATATACACACACACACATCTATATAGTTTTACATAGTTGTTTTACATATATATATATACCCACACACACATACATACATATATATATTTATAGTTTGCCGCCTTCCCCAATCAATAGCTAATGTAATCTGCCACTGTCTTCTCTTACTAGATAATCATTGGGATCATTTGCAAGGCCAACTACCCTTCTTCACCTATTATGTCCCAATTACACCTATTACTCCACCCTCTCAAATGGCAGTTCAAGCCCCAACCTCCTTGCTTCTTTACCAGGCACCAGCCTCTCAGAACAATTATAAATTAACCCCAAGGTGGGTGCCAACAGCAGTGGCTGGGCAGGTGCCATTGGGAAAATCTACACTCCTCTCCAAAAAACTGCTCCTCTACTGTCTTTACCTCTCCTGGTCAGATCATCTCATGGCTAGAGCAGGGTCACCATTTCCTCCTCATTTTCACTCACCCACATATCTGTTATTACCAAATGTGTTCAATTCTACTTCCACAATATTTCCCACATCCGTTTCTTTTCCTCCACTCTCATAGATCACAGTCTAGTTCAGGTCCTCATTCCTTGGATGACTGCAGTTGTCTCCAGGTTGATGTCATTGCCTTAAATGTCTCCTCCTCCATTCTATGCCAAGATGATTTCCCTAAAAGACAGGCTGACCACATTACCTCTCTACTCAGTAAGTCTCAGTAGTTTCGCATTAGTTCTAGGATCAAATTTAAGATCTTCTGTTTGGCATTTGAAGCCTTTCCCAACTTGGCACCAATCTGCCTTTCCAGCCTCATTATGCATCACTTCCCTTCTTGTACTTTACACCAGCCAAATTGGCTTTCATGTTGTTCACACCTATGCAAAAGTACAAATAAAAATCAAAACATGAATAAAACAATTAAGTTACAATGCTATCTATTAAGCAGAATGGTTTTTTTTTCCTGAAAATTCTCTACTGAGTTGAAATTGTAGGTGCTTCACTTCTGTTTGTTTTTTCATTGTGTACACTACTATCTACAGACAGAAAGACAGGGCACTTGATGAGAATCTGTTATGTTCGTAGATTATTATGATTATTTCTCTGCCTTAGAAATCATAAAAAATAAATAACCACTTCTCTTTCTATAGCTCTGAGCTCCCAGCCAGAAAACTGCTTTGTCAAGATTCCATGGTTGAAAATCTATCTTTCTCCATTACTTGGCACATTCTCATATTCCTTTTGTGCTGCATTAGAGCAAAGAAACACATAGGTCAGCAATGTCATGCTTCACCAAATTAATCCCATTCAAAAGATGATATAAAAAGGAGGGGAAATAAACTTAAGAGACAGAGATTTGGGAAATAAGAGTATGTCCTTTTGAGAGAGAGAGGGAGAAGGAAAGAGAAGAAAAAAATGTATGGATCATCACTACCACCTACATACACTATTATAGTAACCTCTTTACAGGTCTTTCCTTTTTACTTTTCTCTCTTCTCCAATGCATCCTTCATATTGATGCTTGGATAAACTTTTTTATGCATAAATCTAGTCATGTCATATCTCTATTGGACATCCCTACTGACTCAAATTTAAACTTTTACTGATGCTCAAAGCCAACCATAATATGTGGTTACCCTAACTTTGAGTCAGGAAGATCCAGGTTCCAGTCTGGCCTCAGACACTTACTAGATATATAGCCATAAGCAAGTCAATTGACCACTATTTGCTTCAACTTCCTCATTTGTAAAACTGGGATAGTGATGCCTAAAATACTTTCTAACAGGATTGTGAGGAAGAGGTAAAATAACAACAGTAGTGTGGTGTAGTGATATGGCACTGGACTTGGAATTAGGAAGACCTGAGTTCAAATTTTACCTCAAACACCTTGGGAACTACTGTATGACCCTGCACAAGATTAAAAAAAATCTTTGTGACTCAGTTTCCTCATCTATAAAATAAGGTAGTTAGACTCAATGACCTCTAAGGTCTCTTACTCTAAATATGTGATCTAGTTAGCATTTATACAGCACTTTAAGGTTTACAAAGTGCTTTATGTATATGTTCTCTTTCTACCCCCACAACAACTCTGTGAAGTAGGAGCTATTATTATCCCTGTTTTACAAATGAGAAAAATGAGGCAGGCAGAGGTTAAGTTACTTGCCTAGAGTCACACAATTAATAAGTACCTGAGGCCAGATTTGAATGAAGGTCTTTGTACTTCCGGGTCTAGCACAGTAATACAGTTATCCCTTCTACATTGCACAGGTTGGGGTGTGGTGCCCCCGCAATCTGGAAAATCTGCATAAAAATTTTTGGCTCTCCCTTCATTCCAGAGAAAAAGTCTGAATTTTTTCTTTTTTTTATAAGGTCTTTACAGTACCTTGTTGTAAAATTCAGATTGATATTATACTATGTGTGTGTGTGTATATTTATACACACACATATTTTATGCATTTATGAGTTTCCAAACTTTTTCTGTGTCATCTGCTGGCCTTCACATGTTGTCTACAACTTCTGCAAAGCTCCCCCAAATTCCCATTTAATTTCTTATTCCAATCCATGATATGTCAAAACCATGTTGGGGAAAGTCACTATGTTGAAGGGATAACTATAGACTGTGAGCTTTACAACTCTTAGATGTCCTTTTATGTGCCGTTGTTTATTATAGTTTTCTGCGGTCATCTCCCCAGTAAGGAGAACACCATCAGGCAGGAGGCACTTTTGATCCGAATCTTAAAAACAAATTTCTCTGTGAATGCGGGAATACTACATTAGAATCGAGGGACCTGGGGGTAAGTTCCAGGTTTGCTACTAACTAGCTGTGTAATCTTGGGAAGTCCTTACACTTGTCTGAGTCTTAGTTTGCTCATCTGCAAACAAGGACTAATATCCTATTAATCTCCTACCTGTTTCATTGTGAGGAAAACATTTTATGCTTAAGTCAGGCAATTGTTAATTGTTGCTGGCTGAATTGTTACTATTTTACCATTAGTATGAGAGGAGTACAAAGTGCCAGGAAGCCAGATTGGACCTGGCTTCCTTCCTTCTGGTGCAGTCAGCTCTTCTGCCTACCCAGGGTGACACAAACCCAGTTCTCTGTCCTTCCCCAGGCTCTTGCTTGTCTGTAGTGTCTCATATCCTTAACTTTCTAGGTGCTATTTAAGAGCTAAGTATTTTTATTAATATCAGAGGCTGTTAAAATGTGACAAGGAGACATATGCTAATAAAACGCGTGGGTCTCCAGAATGTCAGCAAGACTCCTGTTTAAAAAATTATTTAAGGATTTGTATGTGCCTCACCATCTGGACTTGCTACAAAAATTTTTGAACTATACAAAGAATTATAAATACACATACACACATATATTATACATATATTTATATGTATCAGCTGTTAAGCTCCTAGAAGGTTAGATTCAAACAACCACCAGCATTGTCACATCTGCTACCACAGTTCTTGAGTCTTTAATATTTCCTGAAGTCCTTCCATTCATTCCAGTCAAATCCTAGAAGCATTTGCCAAATATCCTAGGACATGAGGTGAAAAGCCCCCAAATCCCTTCAAAATGAAACAAGTCACCAACATCCCACAGTATTGATAAAGAGTGTTGGGACAATGGTGACTTAGCATTCATTCTGGAAGGCAGTGAAAGCTACCTGTTGGAGAGAAGGCAAGCTGACGTCCTTCACTACGTGTCGTGGTATTTACCCCAAGTTGTACAAGGAATTGCGACATCCAGTGCCTAGGTAGAGACTGGTTTTCTAAGGGAGAGGTGGGTTTAGTCACAACCTGACTTACAGCTGTGCCTTAAAGATTTGCTAACATTTGACCAATAGAAGCTGCTGGATTCATCTCCTTAATTTGCACCAAGATTGAGAAGGATCACATTGCCTTTGACAGAACCTATGCCAATCAAGCAAGCAGGCAACTTTATTAAATGCCTACTATATGCCACATGCTGGGGATATAAAAGAGGGAAAAGACAGCCTCTGCCCTCAAGGAGCTTGCAGTCTAATGGGGGAGAAAACATTCAAACAAATTTATACAAAGCAAGCTATAAACAGGATACATAGGGAATAATTAACAGTGGAAAGACAGTAGAATTAGGAGGGGTTGGGAAAGGTTTCCTGGAAAACATGAGATTTTAGTTGGTACTTTAGTAAAGAAAGTGAGGGATGTTAATGGCAGCTATGAGGAGGGAGAACATTCCAGGCATGAGAGACAGCCACAGAAAATGCCCAGATTTCATTCCTGTAGGTGAGATTGCAGGATTTAAAGCTGGAAGGGAACTTTGAAGTCATTAAGTCCAAACCCCTCTTTTATTTTAATTAAAATAATTTTTATTATGTACCTAAACAGAAACATGAATATTTATTTCAATATATGGTGTGAAACCGTGAACTATTGAATCATTTTTCAATCTTGTCCAACTCTTTGTAACCCCATTTGGGGTTTTCTTGCCAAAAATACCAAAGTGGTTTTCCATTTCCAGCTTATTTTTTTTATAGATGAGGAAACTGAGGCAAACAGGGTTAAGTGACTTGCCCAGGATCACACAGCTGGTAAGTGTCTGAGGCTGGATTTAAACTCAGGAAGAGGAGTCTTCCTGACTCTGGGCCTGGCACTCTATCCACTGCACTACCTAGCTGCCCTTCCTACTGCAGTTTTTAAAAGTGTATGTTAAATTTAACATGACATCATAATAAAATTACTCTGCTCCTCTGTGTCCCTTTCTAAGCTTCCTTCTGTGTTCATTTGTGTATTTTTAAACATTTCATTGATTCTCCCCCTCCCGTAATTATCACCACCCACTCATCCATTCTTCTCCCCCTTAAATAAGATCCCTTTCTCGTAACACGTAAGAATAATCAATCAAAACAAACCCTCACATTGCTTCCGTATGATGATGTGTCTCATTCTGCACCTTCAGCCCATCACACCTCTGCCAACAAGTAGTCATCAGGTTTCATCTTCAGCCTTGGAAGCCTGAGACATGAGCCTGAGCTGACCATGGTTCTGAAATCTTTTAAAATGTTTTCCTTTACATTACTGGTGTATAAATGGTTGTCCTGCTTCTACGCCCTTCACCCTGCATAAGTTCAAAAAGAGTTCTCTGAATCTGTCCCTTCATTTTGTCTAATGTCACAATAATATGCCGTTACATTAATATGCCATAATTTGTTCAGTCAATCCTCAATTACTGGGTGTCCCCTTTGTTTCTAGTTCCTTGCTAAAACAAAGAGCTGCCAGTAATATTTTTTGTAAATATAGGGCTTTTGTCTCTGTCTTTGAGCTCTTTGGGGTATGTGGTAGCAACCTCCTCATTTTACAGCCTAGGAAACTGAGGAGAGGTAGGAAAAAAGAGGGAATATGCATTTATATAGTACCTAATATATGCCCAGTGCTATGCTAAGAATTTTATAAATATTATCTCATTTAATCTTCACAACAACTCTGTGAGGTAGGTGCTATTATTATCTCCATTTTACAATTGAGGAAACTGAGTCAGGCAAAGGTTAAGTGACTTGCTCAGGGTCCTACAGCTAGCAAGTGTCTGAGGCCAGCTTTAAACTGGGGTTTTCCTGACTCCAGGCCTAGTGCTCTCTCCACTGCAGCACCACTGAGCTGCCTAGACAGCTTAGATGATTTCCTCAAAGTCACACAGGTATAAATACTGGAATGAGTGCTTAAAGTTAGGTTGGCTTAAAGTTAGATTTTATGACCTTCCTCAAATAGACTTGGATAGGTCAAAGAGCATCACTGTATATTAAGAAGACACATTCATGTGAAGAAATACAGAGAGATTAGATGCATTCCATCCAGCTTCCATGGGCAGATGTAGGAGAAGTTGGGGCAAGCTGCAAAATGTCAAATTTAGGCTTTGTGACAGGGGAACCTTTCCAGCATTTAGACACATGCAGAGGTGGAATTAACTGGCATGGGAAGTGATGGGTCTCCCCTCCTTGGACATTTTCAAGCCAAACTACAGTGGGGGTTCACTTTCTGGTAGAAGTTGGAGAAGATGGCCTTTGAAGTCCCTTCCAACTCTAAAATCTTGTGATTCTGTGAATCAGGAGGGGAGAGCTCAGTGACCAATGTTTGGACAAAGATCAAAGGAGGCAGAGGCAGATGCGATATTTTTATCACCAACAACTCTTATGTCCATTCCCCCCTCTTTCTGTTCATAGCCCAGCCACGCTAGTCCAGGTCCTCATCACCTTTGGCTTGGACTGTTGTAGTGGCCTCCTAAGTAGACCTTCTAGTCTCTGATTAGTCCCAACCCCTGTTAAGGTCTTAGTATGAGCAAGGCACCGGGCTAAGCAGTGAGGTAGATATAGAAAAGCAAGACAATTCCTGGTCTTGAGGAGCTTATGCAGAGAAGTCTAGGAGCAGAGCTATACCTAGGATGGGGCTCCTGGGGCTTTGCCCTAGGGCAGCACTGACAGCACTTACATCTCATAAGTAGCATAGGAAGTATTTATATCTGTCCTTTTCTCTCTACTCACGCTACAAACACTCTAGTGCAGGCATTCATCACCTGTCGCCTGAAAGATTGTTAGATCTTTTTAAATGATCTTTTCTCAAATATCTCCTCTCTTCAATTCATTCTTTGGAGTTGTCAAGCTATTTTTATAAAATGCCAGATCTGACTATGCAACTCTCCTGCTAAAGAAGTGTCCATGGTTGTCTACTGGTTTTTAGATAAAATCCAAACTCTTTTTTATTCAGCATTTAAAGGCTTGCACAGTCGGGCTCCAGACTATCTTTCCAGGTTGATTAGGTATCACTCTACCATCCTCTTGTACTCTGCACTCTAGTTGGAGATCACCTACTTCTTGTTTTGTGAACATGACGTGCCACCTCCTGATTCCATGGTTTTGTGGCTTTCCCATAGGCAGTCTCTCATATCTTGGATGCTATTCCTCATCAATTCCTCTTAGAACCTATCTCTCTTCAAGGGTCAGCTGTGCACCCATTCCCCTTCGAACTCAATGTTCTTTTGAGGCATAGTTTTCATAAATGACATTTGTAAATATAATCTACACAATATTTGGATGAATCAAGTTAGCAATCACTTATTAAGTATCATGTATGTGCCAGGGACTGTGCTAAGAATATGAAGAAAGGCAGAAACCAGACCCTGCTCTTAAAGAGCTCATAGTCTACTTGGGAGACAACATGCAAATCACTATGTACAAACAAGCATGCACAAATTATGTGTGTATACACATGTACACACATGTGTATACATATATACATTATGTATGTATATATATGTGTGTGTGTGTGTGTGTGTGTGTGTGCGTGTGTATGTGTGTGTGTGTAATAAACATCACCAGAGGGAAGGCACTAGCATTAAAGGGAATTAGGAAAGCCCTCTTGTAGAAGGTGAGATGTGAATTAAAACTAGAAGGAGACTAAAGAGGCAGAAATGAGGAGGATGGGGGAAAGCCAGAGAAAATGCTTAGTCACAAGACAGTATCTTGTACAAAGAACAACCAGAAGGTTGGTGCTCCTGCATTGTAGAGAAGGTGAAGGGAGTATGCAGTGTTAGAAGACTGGAAAAGTAGAAGGGGGCCACCTTGTGAAGGGCATTAAAAGCCAAGCAGAGGACTTTGCATTTGCTCCTGGGTGTACTAGAGAACCACTGGAGTTGATTGAGTGGGAGAGAGAAGGTGACATAGTCAGAACTGTGTTTTAGGAAGATTACTTTGGCTGCTGAATGGAGGATATACTAGAGTGGGGGAGAGGCTTGAAGGTGCCAAAACAGCCAGGAGGCTATTGCAATACTCCAGGCATGAGGTGATGCTGTATTATGGTATGTGAGAATGATGGAATACTTTTGTGTTGTAATAAATGAGGAAATAGATGACGGAAAAAAGATATGGAAAGACTTCTGTGAACTGATGCAGAAGGAAGTGAGCAGAACCAGAAAAAACAATTTATAGTATAACATCAATATTATAAAAATAAAGAGTTTTGAGGACTTTTAGAAACTGATAAATAATGAAAAGAAGAGAACAAGGAAAACGATTACATAACAACAACAACACTTTAAAAACAAACAACTTTGAAAGCTTTAGGCACGATGATCAATACAACAACTGTTCATAATTCTAGAGGACGGATGGTGAAAATACTCCCTCCATTGCAGAGAGGAGATGGTTTAGGGTAATGAATAAGACATATTTTCAAATGAAGCCATTGGGGGAATTTCTTTTGCTTGATTATACCTGTTTGTTATGAGGAATTTCTTTTTCTTTTTTCTTTTTTCCAATTCAGTGGGGTGTCAACTGGGAAAGAGAGAAAATAGATTTTTATTGATTTAAAAAAACTAGAGTGGTGGGTTGTACAGATGGAAAATATTGCATGTACTTTCAGACGAGGCCACTGCATTGTTAATTTTACTTAGCCATTTTATTTTGTTATGAAGTAACACATCTGTAGTAATGTGTAAATCTATATAATGTAAAAACAAAACAAATCAAGAAAATGGAAAGTTACAGAAATAGGGGTAGTATGGACAGACTTGTGCTTTAGAAACACCATTTTGACAGCCAAGTGGAGGCTTGATTGGAATGTGGAGAGATTTAGAGCAGGTAGAGTAACCAGAGTGCTTGTGCAATAATCCAGGTGTGAGGTGATGAGGGCCTGCACCAGATTGATGGCAGGGTCAGAGGAGAGAAGGGAATGCATAGGAGAGCTATTATGAAAACAGAATTGACAGAACTTGCAACATGTTGGGGAAAGATAATGAGTTTGGTTTTGGACATGTTGAGTTAAGATGCCTGTAATATATTCAATTCAAGATGTTTGATAGGCAATGGAGATGTGAGACTGGATGTTAGGAGAGACGTTAGGGCTGGATAAATAGATCTAAGAATCAAAAGCATAGCCATGACAATTGAATCCATGGAAACTGATGGAATCACCAGTCAAATTGGTAGCTGTAGAGAAAAGGATCCAGGACAGAGGCATTAACCACAACAACTGTGGTTAATGAACATGACCTAGATGAAGACCCAGCACAGGCGACTGAGGACTGGTCAGACCAGGAGAGCTCAGTGCCATCAAAGTCTAGAGTGAAGAGAATAGGAGAAGAGGGTGTTGATAGTGTCAAAGGCTATAAAGAGGTCAAAAAGGATGAAAATTGAGAAAAGACCACTAAATTTGGGAATTAAGGACCATTGATGTCTTTGGAGAAAGTAGTTTCAGTTGAATGATGAGCTTGGAAGCCAGACTACAGAAACTTTTGAAGAGGATGAGAAGAAAGGAGGTGAAGGCACCAATTATAGATGGTCTTGGTTCTAGTGAGGGTTTTGGTTGAGGATGGTGTGTTGGTAGGTGAGTATGTTCATAAGCAGTAGGGAAACCACCATTAAACAGGGAGATGTTAAGAATAAGTAGGAGAATGGGGATGATAAAAGGGGCAATCTGCCAGGGAAGACCACATAAGGAATAAGAGACTTCCTGGAGCATTTGAGTGAGGTCAATTTTTAGGCAGAGAAGTTCAAACACTATCTTAGACACTTACTATCTGTGGGACCCTGGGTAAGTCATTAAACTTTTCTCAGTCTTGGTTTCTTCACCTAGAAAATGGGAATAATAATAGCACCCATCTTTCAGCATTTTTGTGATGATAAAATGAGGTAACATATAAAGTACTTTGCAAACTTTGAAATGCCTAAAAATATGGGCTATATTATTATTATAATCCTAATATATTTATTATTAGTAAAACACCATTATGCATACAGTTACAAAGCACACTAAAGAAATAAGGAATGTTAAATATTCATTTTTCATGTTTGAGTTGCCCCAAAATAATAAAAATGATGATATTACCAAAATTAGTTTGTAGTAATTTGCAGTCAAATTTCCAAAGGACCACTTTGTAAGGGAAGATGAAAAAACAACATGATTTATTTGTAGGAACAAAAGGCCTAGACCCTCAAAGGAAATAAAGAAAAAAAAGTAGGAATACAATAGGAATAGCATTTCTATCAACTATTTGGTACTGTTTAAAAATAGAAAAGTAGGGGTGGAGCCAAGATGGTGGAGCAAAAGCAGTGACTTGCTTGAGCTCTCCCCCAAACCCCTCCAAATACCTATAAAAAATGGCTCTAAACAAATTCTAAAGCAGCAGAAACCACAAAAAGACACAGTGAAACAAATTTACAGCTCAAGACAGCCTGGATGATTGATTGTGCCGGGCTGGGCGAGGAGCTCAGTTCGGGATGGCCACATAGGCAAGGCAGGCCACAGTGAACCTGGAGCAGGCCTCAGAGGACTGAATTGTGGGCAGCTATGGTGATTTTCAGACTTCTCAACCCATTAATGCCAAAGACAACTTAGAAGGTCAGTGGAAAAAGTCTGTGTCTTCAGTAAGAGAGAGAAACAGGCGGTCCCGGCCCCAGTTCTGGAGCTTGGTCCTGGGGTGGCAGCTGCTTCCTGAGCTTCTGGCCCACAGACTGAGGGGGAATCAAGTGGATGATCAGAGGGGGATTGCAGGGTTCTTTTTGCTGATGCAGGATTCTCTTGTTTCGCCCATACTTAGATCTGGGTCACAGTTCTGGGTGGCGGTCTGGGGCGAGGAGGAGCGCTGGGGTGGTGGAGCTAGTAATGACAGTGGAGAAGAAAGCCTCCTCATAGTTCCAAGATAGAAAAGAGTGCTGGTGGTCACTCATAGACTAGAGCACAGGCCAGGAAAGGAGTAAACACCTCTCCCTTGATCATAGCATCTTGGAAGAACTGAAAATTTACAGGTCCCTAGAAACATCTCTGAAAACAGCTGCACAAACCTCCCAAAGCTTGGGACAGTACATTCTCCACACTGGAAGCAGACCCCTACCTTAACAAAGAGTTTATAATTCAAGTAATTCACTGAGATCATGAGCAAGCAGTGCAAAAAGAGTCAGACCACAGACTCTTACTTTGGTGACAAAGATGATCAAAACATACAACCAGAAGAAGACAAAAAAGTCAAAGTTCCTATATCCAAAGCCTCCAAGAAAAATATGAATTGGTCCCAGGCCATGGAAGAGCTCAAAAAGAATTTTGAGAAGCAAGTAAGAGAAGTAGAGGAAAAACTGAGAGTAACGCAAGAAAATCATGAAAAACAAGTCAATAGCTTGCTAAAGGAGACCCCAAAAAATACTGAAGAAAATAACACCTTAAAAAATAGCCTAACTCAAATGGCAAAAGACATCCAAAAAGCCAATGAGGAGGAGAATGCCCTAAAAAGCAAAACTGGCCAAATGGAAAAGGAAGTCCAAAAGCTTACTGAAGAAAATAATTCCTTAAAAACTAGAATAGAGCGCTTGGAAGCTAGTGACTTTATGATAAACCAAGACTGCAAAATAAATCCAAAGAAATGAAAAAATAGAAATCAACGTGAAATATCTTATTGGAAAAACAACTGACCTGGAAAATAGATCAAGGAGAGACAATTTAAAAATTATTGGACTACCTGAAAGCCATGATCAACAAAAGAACCTGAACAATCTTTCAAGAAATTATCCAGGAAAACTGCCCTGATGTTTTAGAACCAGAGGGCAAAATAGAAATTGAAAGAATCCACTGATCACCTCCTGAAAGAGATCCTCAAAGGAAAACTCCTAGGAATATTGTAGCCAAATTCCAGAGTTCCCAGGTCAAGGGGAAAATATTTCAAGCAGCCAGAAAGAAACAATTCAAGTATTGTGGAAACACAATCAGGATAGCATAAGATTTAGCAGCTTCTACATTAAGGGACCAGAGGGCATGGACTATAATATTCCATAGGGCAAAGGAGATAGGATTACAACCAAGAATCACCTACTCAGCAAAACTGAGTATAATCCTTCAGGGGAAAAAAATGGTCAGTCAGTGAAATAGGGGACTTTCAAGTCTTCTTGATGAAAAGGCCAGAGCTGAATAGAAAATTTGACTTTCAAATACAAGACTCAGTGAAACATGAAGAGGTAAACAGGAAAGAAAAATCATAAGAGACTTATTAAGGTTGAACTGTTTACATTCCTACATGGAAAGGTGATATTTGTAACTCATGAGACCTTTGTCAGTATTAGGGTAGTTGGAGGGTAAAAATTATATGTATGTGTATAAATATATATATATATATATATATATATATATATATATAGATGGATAGAGGGCACAGAGTGAGTAGAAGATGAATGGGTGATATCTGGAGAATAAAATTAAGGGGTGAGAGAGGATTATACTGGGAGAACGTGAAAGTGAGAGGTAGAATGGGGTGAACTATATTACATAAAACAGATAAGAAAAGGCTTTTACGGTGGAGGGGAAATGGGAGAAGGTGAGAAGGAATGAGTGAATCTTATTCTCATTGTATTTGGCTTAAGGAGGGAATAACATACACAGTCAATTGGGTAGGGAAATCTATCTTAGCCTACAAGAAAATGGGGGGGAGAAGGGGACAAGAGAGCAGGGGGATGACAGAGAGGAGGGCAGATTGGGGGAGGGGATAATCAGAAGCAAACAATTCTGAGGAGGGACAGGGCCAAAAGAGAAAATAGAATAAATGGGGGAGGGGCAGGATGGAATGAAGGGAAACATACTTAGTTTTTCACAACATAACTACTATGAAAGTGTTTTGCATGACTACACATGTATAACCTGTATCGAGTTGCTTGCCTTTTCAATGAAGGTGGGTGCAGAGGGAGGAAGGGAGAAAATTTGGAACCCAAAGTTTTAAAAACACATGTTAAAAATTGTTTTCACATGCAACTGGGAAATAAGAAATACAGGAAATGGGGTACAGAAATCTATCCTGCCATACAAGAAAATAGAAGGGGAAGTGGATAAGTGAAAGTGGGGGGTGAGATAGAAGGGAGGGCAGATTAAGGGAAGGGGTATACAGAATGCATGCCACCTTGGGGTGGGGGGAGGGATGACATGGGGAGAAAATTTGGAGCTCAAAATTTTGTGGAAGTGAATGTTAAAAACTAAAAATAAATAAAAAAAGTACAACCTTGTGAAAAAAATAAAAAAAATAAAACTTGAAAAATAGATCAGAGGAACTGGGTATATAAGGAAGAACACAAAGTAATCCAAATCAATGACCCATTGGGAAGTAGATGCTATGATAATGGCATAGATAGTTTGGAGAAGATAAAACACTTAAGAGCTTGCCATGGGACAAGTCCTGAACTAAGCACCATCAATACAAATACAAACAAAAAAAGACAGCTCCTATCCCCACAGATCTTGTTTGCATGTTATGTTGGGAAAAGATAACACAATGGCAGTGTGTGTCCTGAGAGGGTAGCTAGTACTGCTCTCAGATAACATGGTAGACTGTTAATACAAAATGTTCTCCTTAAAACCTGGTTCACTTTTCCCCACAAATACACACAGCATCCATGGGAAGAGAAAGCTTAAATTTAGACCACAACAGTAGTGAGGTGTATGTGTAAGAAATATGTGTGACAAAGCTTTAACTCCCCATGCCTGCTCTGGCGGTCCTGTCTCTGTAGAGAACTCATGCAGAAGCCTTCATTGTTGTTCTTGTTTATTCTTCATTGGCAAAGGGGACCAATGACATCATGAGGGTGATGTTTTGACCTGTGAACGAATTGACCATAAGTGAGGCAGAGCTGTGAAAAGTTGTAAGTGTCACTCTCTCCTCCACAGTTGTTGATGTCCAGTGGCAAGACAGATCAGGATGACTGGCCAACCCAAGGAGAGTAAAGACAGAAAGAATTATCCCATACACACAAGTGAGTCAGTCCAAAAACACTTATGAAGAACTTCCTATGTACCACCACTGTGTTAAGCCCTGAGAATGCAAACAAAGGCAAAAGTAGTCCTTGCCCTCTAAGAACTCACATTCCACTGGAGAAGGCATGTTAATAAATAGGTACATACATGATATATACAGAGCAAAAGTAAGGTAATCTTTGAGGGATGGCATGAGCAGCTTGGGGGACTGGGAAAGGCTTCCTGCAGAAGGCATGACTTGAGTTCTCTTGAAGCAAGGGAAGCTGAGAGGTGAAGGCAAAGAGGGAGAGCATTCCAGGCAAGAGCACAGACATGGCAGCTGGAGTGCTATATGTGAGTGAAAGCAAATAGGCTGGTATATCTGGGCAGAGAACTTGGGTAGAGAGGAAGAATTTACAAGAGAAATAATAAGTTCTGTGTTGGACATGTTGAGTTTCAGGAGCTTGTGGGATGTCCAGTTTGAGATATCTGAAAGAGATGTCCAAAAGGGGATATGGGCATATAGCTCAGAAGAGAGACTAGAGTTGTCTGTATATTTCTGGGAATCCTTTTGCATAGAGGTGATCATTTAATTCATTAGAGCTGAGGAGATTACCAAGTGGGCCAGGATGGAGGAAAAAGACAAGAGGGCCCAGGACAGAGCCATTGGAGGGTACCCATAGTCAGAGGATATGACATGGATAAACAACCAGGAGAAGAGACTGTGAAGAAATGGTCAGACAGGTAGGAATACAAGTAGGAGATATTGGTGGTTCAAAACCCTAGAAAGATGAGAGTATCAAGGAGAAGAGGGTGAATAATAGTGTCAAAGGCTGCTTAGAGGTGAAGAAAGATGGGGATTGAGAAAATGACCACTAGATCTGGTAATGTGGAAGTCATGGGCCATTTTGGAGAGAACAGTTTCCATTGAATGATGAGGTTGGGAGCCAGCCTGCAGAGAATTTTTAGAGTCAAGTGAGAGGAGAGGAAGAGGGGGGGCATCAAGTCCAGATGGTTTTCTCAGTGAATTTAGGCAAGAAGGGAAGGAGAGCTATAGGGTGGTGACTATCAGAGACTGTAGAATTGGGTGAGGTAGGGGGAGATATAGGTGAGTTTGCAGACAGCAGGGAAGCAGCTAGCGAGAGACATTGAAGATAAGTGAGGGGGAAAATAGAAGGGGTGATTTGCTTAAGAAGACTGGAGGGGTTCATGAAGAGGGCTTGGCCTCAGCAAGCAGAAGGGGTGGCTCATCATCAGAGACGGGAGAGGAGAGAATGAGGGAAGATATTTGAGGGATGTGAGATGAAGAGGAGGGAAGAGAAGAGAGAAAGCTCTTGTCAAATGAGCTTATTTTTGTTTTCAGTGAAGTATAAGATGAGATTCTCAGCAGACAGGGAGGGAAAGGGGGCACTCTGGGAGGTTGTGTATATGTCAGGCACGTGCTTTGCTTTTTGCATGTTGTCTCACCATTAGAACATGAGTTCCTAGAGGGCAGGAATGAAGTCTTAGCTTTTCTTTGTATTCTCAGTGCATAGGAAGGAAGAAAGCACAGAAGGAAAGAAGGAAGGAAAGAGAGAAATTAGAAAGGAAACATGCTTTTATTAAACATTACTATGTACCAGGCACCATGCTAAGTGCTTTACAAATATTATCTCATTTGATTTTAACAATAACCCTGCAAGCTAAGTGTAATTATTACCCTCATTTTGCAGATGAGGAAACTGAGTCACAAAGTGGTTAAGTGACTCGCCTAAAATTATGTAGGTAGTTAATGTTAGAGCTGGAAAGTGAGCCCTGTGTCCTTGGACTGTGGTCCACTTCAGCTGAACCTTGAAGGGAGTGAGGGATTCCAAGGGAGTGAAGGTGAGCTGTGTTGTGTATGTACTGATATGTCAAAATGTTGTCTCTCCCTCACTAGATCATAAGCTCCTAGGGGCAGGGACTGTTTTATTTGTATTGATTTCTCAGTGCTGAGCCCAGTGCTTGGCACATAGCACTCAATAAATGCTTATTTGTTGATTGATGGGTGGGGGACAGCCCATGCAAAGGTTTAGAGGGAGTGGGGGGGGCACAGTAGCTAAGCCAAGTTGGCTTCAATGTAGAACCTTGTGAAGGGGGGAAGTGGGAACGAGTCCAAAAAGATGGACTATAACCTGATTGGGCTGGGCTTCAAATGTCCAACTGAGTGTTGTTTCTATTATCCAGGGGGTAATGGGAAATCTCCTTAGTCCCCTCAGCAGGGGAGTGAGGCCATAGTCTGACCTTGGCTTTCGTGTGATCACTTGGGCAGCTGTGGGAAGGCTGCAGACAGCTCCTTTGGGGGAATCTGTGAGTGCATCCACTTGGGAACTTTTATGACTCATGCCAGGGGATTCTCATTATATTTTTTCCAGAATTGTCCATCAAGGAGTCAACCATGACTGTGGAAGTCTTGCTCTGGGGCTTCCTATAATTTAGGAATCTCAGTGATGCATTCAGGCTGTCCAGCTCTTATCCCTTTCTGTAAATGGGCCTAACAAAGGGCCCATTTCCTTTTCAGTGGTCATTTGTGGCCCTTTCCACTGACTGGTGACATACTCACACCCACCATGTGTCTTTACATCGGCTTTTCTGTCACCCCCACTCTTGGCCTGTTTGTGCTGCTTGACATTTGGGGCAGAGCAGATGGTACTACTGTGGCTTTGTGTCTTCTAGTCACGCACAGAGTGGCTGAACTCCCTGGCTTCAGTGCCAGGGAGATAGGCTGAAACAGCATCTGCTATTGGGGGCATTGATTCTGTAATTATAAATCACCGCTTTGCCTGAAAACACAATCTGGTGATAAGGGCAGGTACCTGGCGGCGGGAGTCATGTCTGGAGAACAGAACAGGGCCCAGGTCTGGGAGATGGAGCAGAGATAGCGGAAGTAATTTCCTGTCAGGGAAGACTGTTTAAAGACAGAAGTGGTATTGAAAGAACCTGTGAAATTGCTTTTTGTGGAGATATTAGAAAATAGCATAGGATCTCGGCATTTTCTTTGAATGTCTCCTCTGAACTTCTAATTGGTAAGCTGGTTATTGGAGTCAGTTGGCTGTAGTGGTGTCTCAGAGACTCAGAGCTCCAAAGCTTGGGTTCAAGTTTCAGCTCTGCAGCCCTGACCTTGAGGCAGTCACATGATCTCTTTGGGCCTCAGTTTCTTCCTCTGTAGATTGAGGGGGCTGTACAGGATGCTTTTTAAGGTCACCTATGATCTTATTATGGTGATGTTTCTTCTCCCCTATGAGATTTTAAGCTCCATAAGAGCAGGGGGACATGACTGAGTCATTAATGCCAGAGATGAAAGGCACTTTCTGATAATTTAATCCAACCTTGAAATGTATAATTCAGGAAACTGAGGCTAAGTAACTTGTTCATGGTTCCATAGCTTGTCAGGGCTAAGCTGGGACCAGCACTCAGGACTCCAGCTCCTAGGTCACTACTCTATTCACTAAATCCCATAGCTTCTTTTTTCATCCTCTAGAACCTAGATCATAGCTGTGCATGGTATAACTGCTGAAAATGTGTGGTTTTGAATAGAATTTGAGCAGAGCTAGGTGGTGCAGTGGCTAGAATGCTGGGCCTAGAGTTAGGAAGACTCATCTTCCTGAGTTCAAATCTGGCCTCAGACACTTACTAGCTACGTAACCTTGGGTAAATCACTTAACCCTGCTTGCCTCAGTTTCCTCATCTGTAAAATGAGCTGGAAAAGGAAATGACAAACCACTCTAATGTCTTTGCCAAGAAAACTTCAAATGGGGTCACAAAGAATTGGACATGACTGAAAAAATAACTGAACTGAATGAAATCGGCCCAGTCTGGCTTCCTTGGGCTCTTGTGTGAGGGTAGAATAGGCAAGAAATACTTACCCCCCAGCATTTCTTGCACTCTTGTGATTTCACTCATTTCTTCAAATATCAGGTCTTCATTTTTTCTTCTTTTTGGTAACCTTAGATAAGTCATCAAACCTTCAACCACAGGGGATCAGGGCATGATGGGCCATCCCTTATGGATGCCCCTTTGGTGCCATTGAGATCTGCCTGGATACCTCTGCCACATCCCACTGCACTGTACTCCCACTCTTCCCACCATGACACAGGAAGTAGAATACTTACTCCTGACCTAGGGGTGACTTCCAGTTAGTCTCAGTCCAAACCAAAAATTTCTTAGGGTGGAAAGTCATCCTGAAAATGGGACTTTTGGCTCTTATCATGAGGTCTTAGATCAGATTTCCCAGCATGGGAATATTCTTACTCCCGGCCATATGCAATATTACCTTAGACATAGCCTCTTTGCACCTTTCTGTTTGTGCTTTTGGGGTTTTGATATCTGACTGTCCTGTCTTAAAACAAAGCTAAAGCATCTTATTATACCTCAGTAAGCTGAGGCATTATAGTACTCTCTGAAACCATCACTTTCCTATTGTAATGACTGAGATAGAATGGAACTGTGGAAAGAGCACTAGTTCTGGAGTCAGAGGAACTGGACTCAAATCCTCTCTGATGCAAACTACTTTTGTGACTCTTGGGCAAGTCTCTTAACCTCTGTGGGCCTTGGAATTGTCCAGTGTAAAATGAAGGTATTTTACAAGGTGACCTCCTAGAAGCAGGTCCTTGGAGTCAGACATGAATGCTAGCTCATATTATGAATTGATTAATGGGAATTTAATGGAAACTGCTTTTTATGTGATTCAGGGGACAAGCTCTGGTAACTCAGGCACGTGAGTTGTGTCGTAACTAGGGCTTGTATGATATGTGATTGCAGGGAGAGTCAACTTAGGGGAAGAACAAAGCAGGATTGAAGAGATCACGACAGGTGAGAGCATTGAGCTGACTCTAAGAAGATGAAATTCTATTGGTATTTGGAGGGGTTTTGGGAGAGCTCAAGCAAGTCACTGCTTTTACTCTGCCATCTTGGCTCTGCCCCCTCAGAAGATGAAATTCTAGAGGGATAAAATGACATTTCTTATACTTGGGCTTGAAAAAAGCAGCTGTACCCATAGAAAAGCACTAAAGCATAGATAGTAGCTTTTATGCAAAAGTTCTTGAACTTGTAAAGATCATAGTCAACAGTGTGACCTGGTGGCCAAAAACCATTTGGTTGAATTGAGAAGCACAGGTCTCAGCCCAAAGGGGGAGGGGGTCCCTCTGCTCCGACCTCCTTGGCAGAGATGGGGGAAGTTCTGGACACCACAATTTAGGAAGGACACTCATAAGCTGGGGAATGGCCAGAAGAAGAAACCCAGGCTGGAGAAGGACCTGGAATCCCTGGCAATTGGAGATTAATTGAAGAAATTGAGTATGTTTAGGATAAAGAAGACCAGACTTGGGGGATCCATGGGATAGTCAGATCTCTGAAGGACTGTGAGAGTGATTGTATTTCTTCTCTTTGGACACAGAGGACAAAATCAGGGACAATTGGGGGAAGGGGAGTTGCAAAGAGGTGCATTCAAACTTGATATGAGGAAAGCCTTCTTAACAAGTAAATAGACCTGTCAATAAATGGGCTGGGCTGCCTGGGATATGGGGAGTTGGGGATGGGGGTGGCTTCCCTGACTTGGAAGTCTTCCAGTGGATGCTGAGTATTGTTGGGTATGTTCTAGGTGTAACACTTGCTACCCTGGCTGCCAGGTATGTGACCTTTCACCTCTTCCTAGGATTCCCCAGTGTCTTTAAGTGGGGTTGGTTGTGTCTAGGCTCTGCCACTGGCTCCAGTTCCCACTGATAATGTTCCTCAAGTATAGGGGAAGTTCTTTGCACCCCAGTTCAATTAAACCACCAAGAGTCATGTTAATTTCCCCCAGTATATTTTTTAGTAAATATTTCTCAATTGCATATAAAAATTAACATTTTTTTAATTTTTAATTTTAAATTATCTCCTTCCTCATCCTCCCCCTTCCTTAAGAAGGCAAGCAATTTGATATAGATTATACATGTGAAACATTTCCATATTAGTCATGTTGTGAAAGAAAATACAGACAAAAAAAGTCCCAAGAAAAATAAAGTAAAAAGTATGCTTTGATATTTGTCCAGACTCCATCAGTTCTTTCTCTGGAGGCAAATAGCATTTTTCAACCTAAGTCCTTTGGAATTGTCTTGGGTCATTGTATTAATGAGAATAGCTAAATCTTTCACAGTTGATCATTGTACAATGTTGCTGTTACTGTGTACAATGTTCTTCTGGTTCTGCTCACTTCACTCTGTATCAGTTCATGTAAGTCTTTCCAGGTTTTCCTGAAATTATTCTGCTCATCATTTCTTATAGCACAGTAGTATTCCATCACAATCCTATACCACAGCTTGTTCAGCCATTCCCAATTGATGGGCATCCCCTCAATTTTCAATTCTTTGCCACCACAAAAAGAACTGCTATAAATATTTTGTACATATAAGTCCTTTTCCTTTTTCTTTGATCTTTGAGATATAGACTTAGCAATAGTATTGCTGGGTCAAAGGGTATGCACAGTTTTATAAATCTTTGGGCATAGTTCCAATTTTACACACACAGACTCACAGACACACACAGACACACACACATATTTGTCATGTTGTCCCTCATGACTGTGCTCTAGGTCCTTTTGTACTCTTCTTGTTCAGTTGTTTCAGTCACACCTGACTCTTTGTGACCCCATTTAAGGTTTTCTTGGCAAAGATACTGGAGTGGTTTCCTATTTCCATCTCCAGCTCATATTACAGATAAGGTAACTGGGGTAAACAAAGTTAAGTGGTTTGCCCAGGGTCACACAGGTTGTAAGTGTTGGAGGCCAGATTCGCACTCATGTCATCCTTTTTCTAGGCCTGGAGCTCTATTTTATGCTCTACTTCCATCATGATAGTACAAACCCACAAGAAATGAATTGAGAAAATGCCCTATTCAGAGGAGTGGTTTGAGATCGAATCTGATTCTCCATCTTCTGTTTGGAGGTGTGTGTTCCTGAATATAGTGTATATGTATATCTATACATAGATATATCTTATTCCAGGATCAAGACTCTATATAGAATCCTTTCTGGCACACAGTGAGCACTTACTAAATGCTGATTGCATGGAAATCTACCCTGCATCTTCTTTCCTTCAGGATAAAACTCCATTCTTCTTCCAAGCAGTCCTCAGATAGCATGGACTCAAGGCCCTTCACCATCTGTGCTAGCTGCTCTCTTCTGGGCATGTACCTTATTGATATCCTTGCTAGAATGTGACATTGAGAAGCAAACCCAATGCTTCAGATGTGGTCTCACCAGATCAGAGGATGGGGGACCATCAATTTCTTATGCCTGGAAGCTTTCTCTCTCTTAAAGTAGTTCAATATTGTAGTAGGTTTTTTGGCTATTGAATGGTTACCATGTCTAAGATCACATCTGGGACTGGAGTCTTCGTCCCACTGTCGATCCGTTCATTCTAGATGAACAGCTGGCCAACTTTGCCTCACCATCCTTTACTCGAGTTTTGTTTTCTTAACCGAAGCACAAGACTTGACATTGTTCCTCTTGAATGACATTCTATTGAATTTGACACAATGATGTTGACTGCTAAAATGTTCTTGGATCTGGACTCTGTAATTTATTATTTCAGCGCTTCCTCCCAGATTTGGGATGGAATGATAATGCCTTCTTTACCTTTATCCAAGTGACTATGAATTAAGTATAACAGGTTCAATCATGGATCACTGGAACCCTGCCCTGGAGAAGAGGGGAGGGAATTAACATTTACATAGGTAGAACAGGCACTGTGCTATGCACTTTACAAAATTATCTCATTTGACACTCGCAAAAGCTCAGAGATTTCTACTGTTGTTACTCTCATTTTACAGTTGAGGAAACTAAGGCAAATAGAAGGTAAGCCCAAGGTTCCATAGCTAGAAGGTATATAAGGCTAAATTTGAACTCAGGTCTTCCTGACTTTAGGCTGCCTGCTTTACCCACTGTGGCACCACTGGCACATGGAGACATTAATGAGTAGAGTTTGTGTCCAGCCATTCAAACAGTTTGGAATCTGTCAAACTCTCTTCTCTTCTAGCCTCTTTGTGCCATAAGAATAGCATGAGACAATTTAGCAAATGTTTGGCCAAAATCTTGTTGAAGTAAAACTCCATCATTCACTGGATTTGCCAGTTTAATATCCTTGTCAGAAAAAAGAAAAGAAAAGAACTAAAGCAAGTTTGATTTAACCTGTCCTTGCAGAAGCCAGCCTAGCTTGAGGGCACCCCTGCTTCCTTTTCTAGATGGTCATTAGTGACCTTTTCAATAACACCTCCTAGAGTTATCACAAGTAAGCCATAGCAAGCTCACTCTCCTGGACTTTGCAGATTCCATTCTCTTCCTTCTTTTTTTTTAAAGCTTTATTTGCTTCCTCCAATACTGTGGTACTTCTCCCATTTTCTATGACCTTTCAGAAATTCCCGACAGTGCCTTCATCGCTACAGCTGCCAGTTGTTTTGGGACCTGAGGACAGAGTTCATGTGTGCCAGCAGACTGAACTCTTTAAGGACAGCTTGGGACTTGCCTCCTATGTCTTCACTTCTCTCGGGTATCATTTTCTTAGCCACTGTCATTCTATCCATTCCAGTCCAAAGGTCATTCTCCTTGGGAGAGGCAACAGAAATTAAACAACAGTGGCATGCCTTACTGTTTTGATAGTTATGACCATGTTTTCTACCCTAAGTTGAGCTGATCCTCTTCCTTCTTTGATTCTTCTCTTTCTCCAATGTCACTAAAACAAATAAACCAAACCAAAGTCCATTTCAGGTTGTCCTTAGCTTCTCCCACCACTCTCAGCTTCTTCAGGGCTTTAGTATCCCTGCTAAAATGTTCTTGGATCCAGACTGTGATTTATTATTTCAGCGCTTCCTTCCAGATTTGGGATGGAATGATCATGCCTTCTTTACCTTTATCCAAGTGACTGTGAGTTAAGTATACCAGGTTTAAGCATGGATCACTGGAACCCTGCCCTGGAGAAGAGAAGAGGGAATTTTTTCCAGGAATTTTTGCAGGACTGTGCCACGTTCTGATATTTATGCTCTGTTACCTGCCTTTGCTTCTGTTTTCTTGACACATCCTTAAAAATATTTTATTGTTGTCTCGTCTCCACATCAGTCTTATCCCATGCATTGAACTGTCCCTGGTGAGAAAGAAAAACAGTTATGCTAAACATTCTCCACAGTGATCACATCTGACAAAGTGTACATTATCCTTGCTGAATAAACTTGCTTTTCAGCTGTGAGGGGGAAAATAGGTTTCATTATTTCTTCTCTGGGACCTTCTTTGGTTTCTTAGTTACTTAGAGTTTGACTTCCTCTGAATATGTACATATCAAATGTAAGTTTCTCATTACTGCCTTAGTTGGAAATTTCCCTGTGGGTCCATATTTGTCCCTTCAGACAAGTCCTATTTTCCTCATTACATTGTAAGCTCATCAAGAGTAGGAATTGTTTCATTTTGGATCCTTGTGCTCTGCACAGTGCCTGGCACATAGTAGGTATTTATTAAATATCTATTGATTGATTATCTTCCATAATTGTTTTCCTTCGGGTTTTCAGAATTGCATTCTTCAGAGTTGCTCATCTCTCCTGGCTACCCTTGCCTTGCAGCATTTTGGTCTGTGGGATCCTACTCACCCTTCCCTGAACCCTTTGAAATCTACTCTCCACAAATCTGGAGTGCATGTCGCACTGGCTTTGCTCTTTATCACAAACTCTAAGATGGAGTGGTCATTTCCCTCAATGTTCTCATCAAAGGCAAAATGGAATTTTCTTTTGTTGGCTCCTTTCTTAGGGATGAAATGATAACTTAGGCAGTCAAGACATCATTAGCTATTTTACTTTTTTGGGGGGAGGTATAGAGAGCTTCAACAGATGTCTGTCCATCTCACAAAGGTTTGAGAACTGACTTGTATCCTGGGATTGCCAGTTCAGAGGGATAAGTGTTCTCCAATAGCCCTGACAACAAGTTGAGCTGGGAAGCATGCAGGATCATACCCGTGGTTTCTTTCTTTCTTTCTTTCTTTCTTTCTTTCTTTCTTTCTTTCTTT
>NW_020950758.1:5754969-5774840 GCF_900497805.2 Vombatus ursinus | reverse complement strand
CTTTCTTTCTTTCTTTCTTTCTTTCTTTCTTTCTTTCTTTCTTTCTTCCTTCCTCCCTCCCTCCCTCCTTCCCTCCATCCCTCCTTCCCTTCCTTCCTCTCTCTCTTTCTTTCTTTTTTTTTTGTTTAGATATTTGCTGTATACTGATTTTGCCTCAAACATGAAGAGGCCAGAAGTTAATACAACTTTTTTTTTGTTGTTGTTGAGTTGTTCAGTCACGTCCAACTCTTCATGACCCATGGACCATAGCATACCAGATGCTTCTATCCTCCACTATCTCTTGAAGTCTGCCCACGCTCACATTCATTGTTTCCATCTCATCCTCTGCTGTCCCCTTTTCCTTTCACCTTCAATCTTTCCCAACATTAGAGTCTTTTCCGATGAGTCCCCTCTTCTCATTATGTGGCCAAAGTATCTAAGCTTCAGCTTAAATATTTGACCTTCTAGTGAATAGCCTGAGAGTTTCTTCAAGTCCTGACTGATTTGGTCTCCTTGCCATCCAAAGGACTCTCAAGAATCTCCTCCTCGTAGTCCAACTCTCACAGCCATGCATTGCTACTGGAAAGACCATAGTTTTGACTATATGGACCTTTGTTGGCAAAGTGATGTCTGCTTCTTTAGTATGCTATCCATAGGTTTCCTTCCAAGGAGCAAGTGTCTTTTAATTTCACTGCTGCAGTTGTCCTCTGCATTGATCTCTGGACTCAAGAATACAAAATCTGACACTGCTTCCATTTCTTCTCCCTCTGTTTGTCAGGATGTGATGGGACCAGTTGCCACGATCTTAGTTTGTTTTGTTTGTTTAGGCAATGGGGTTAAGTGACTTGCCCGGGGTCACCCAGCTAGTAAGTGTTATGTGTCTGAGGCCGGATTTGAACTCAGGTCTTCCTGAATCCAGGGCTGGTGCTCTATGCACTGGGTCACCTCGCTGCCCCAATCTTAGTTTTTTAATGTTAAGTTTCAAGCCAGCTCTTTCACCCTCATCAAGAGGCTTCCTAATTCTTCAATTTCTACCATCAGAGTGGTATCATCTGCATATCTGAGACTGTTGCTATTTCTCTTGGCAACCTTGATTCCAGCTTTTGATTCATCTAGCCTGGCATTTCATATGAGGTACTCTGCACAGAAAAATAAATAGAATGATAGTATGCAACCTTGTCATATTCCTTTTCCAGTATTAAACCAATCATTGCCATATTTAGTTCTAACTGTTGCCTCGTGGCCCACATACAGGTTCCTTAGGAAAGAAGTAAGATGATCTGGCACTCCCATCCCTTGGGGCATGTGGCACGTTTTGTTGTGATCCACACAATCAAAGGCTTTAGTGGAGTCAATGAAGTGGAAGTAGATGTTTTTCTGCAGCTCTCTTGCTTTGTCCATAATCTAGTGTTTATTATGACAAAAACCAAATCTTTGTCTAAATGTTAGGAATTTTCCTAAGGACTCAGAGCTGTAATGTATGTGTGTGTGTGTACATACATACATACATATATATGAATATGTGTATATGTCTCATATGAATTGCATAAAACAGCATCAAAGGGGCACCTTGAACCTGAGGGCCATTATACCGACCCTAGACACAAAATGAACTGCTGTAACAAGGTTTGTCTAGTTGCAGCTTCACCTCCCAACCTGAGAAAGATGAGGGAGCAAGGGAGAAACGGGGAAAGCATAGGAGAGAATTAGTTAAGATTTCATAGAAGCCCTTTTAGAAGGTGAGAGCACCAAGGATAAGCTGCCTTCTGCAGGGCCACCTGAAGTGTTGTATCTGGATAACTGAGGTCTCAGATCACCATTACACATGCCTCTGAGCAAGGCTTGTGATCTGTTCTAAACTCCTTGTCTATTTATTGAGTGCTCTGCAATCTATTTTGGTGACAAAATCACCTTTCTTTATTACTGATCTTCCTCCACAAAACTAGCTAGCTGTCTACTCACCTTCCTTCACCGCCACAATATTCCAGCTAGCTTCTAATGACCAATACCAGTCTACATCTTATTTCTGATTCTCTTAAGTGAACTTGGAGGAAAAACTTGGGAAATCACTGGCAGCCATATGTATGGCCCTATGTTCTTGTAGATGTAGGCATTCCCTTTCCCCCCTCTTTGACCTCTCAAAACTGTATTAAGCACCTATGATGGATGATGCCCTATGCTAGGTATTGGGGTCTAAAATAGGAAAAAAAACCCAATACAATACAGTTCCTTTCTTCAAGGAGCTTACAAATGGATAGTTGGGGTAAGGCCATTCACAGAAATAAGTAGCACATGAATGAGAATGAGCTTAAGACCAAAAAAGGGTCTAGACAAAATATTGTAAGGAGGAGAGCTAATTCTTAAATTAAGGGGATCAGAGAAGTTTTTGGTGATGATGTCACATCAAGGCTGGTCCTTGAGGGAAGAAATGGATTTCAATGGGATGAAGATGGTGTGGGAATGCATTCCAACCATGATGTACGGATTTGGTCAACATGCAGAAATAGAAGAAGGTTGAGTTTGGCTAGAGGATAGGATGCAGTATGGGTGGTGTGAATTATAAAGGTAGGTTGTGTTCACTTATAGTGGCATTGAATACTAGGCTGTGTAGCCTTTATTTTGTTCTCTAGGCTAGAGGCTATATTCCACTCCTGTGACATGACCCAATATAGAACTTTTTGTTCCAGCACACACTCCCTTTTCTTTCCTCTCCCTCCCATCAGCATACCCAAACTGAGACCCACAGGTTGTTTTGTGGCTTTGATGGGCACGCCTTTGAGGTTATTCTCTGGAGTCTGGGGGAGTTATCTGTAAGATGAAGCCTTTACCCCACTTTCATTTTGAGTGTGACAATTAATTGCATGAATGAACAGGCCAGGATCAGTAGTGATCTGTATCAGAAATATCATTACATTATCTTTCACTCAACCCCACCCCCTTCCAGATTTCCTGTCTCTGTCAAAGGCAGCATTACCCTTCCAATCACCCAGGTTTCCAACCTTGAAATCATCCTCGACTCCTCACTCACTTCCCATATCTCTTCTGTCACCAAATCTTGTTTCATTTCCACAATATCTTTTATTATTTTAAAGTTTTCAAATTTATTTTAAACTTAAATACAAAATAAGAAAACAAAAAACATTATATATACAGCATAAGAGAGGATTAAATATAAAGCAATAAATTTCCATGTCAAGAAAACCTATATAATAAATACTACAGATTATTTTCAAAGCTGTCCATCTTTTCTTTGCTTCCTTGTAAGGTTGTCTTTTGTTCTCTGCTGTGCACTTTTTACTCTATTTTTCCTCTTCTTCCTTTCTTCCCCTCCTAGAAGGCTACAATTAAGCATGGATATGCACACACACACACACACACTCATGTATGTGTGTGTGTATACATATACATATATACATATATGTATGTATATATCCATATCCATATGTATGTGTATATTTATCCATAAACATACACATATATACACATATACACTCAAACATATGTATGTAAAACTGTATTATGCTTATTTCTACTTGCCATCTATTTCTGTGATGGTGGATAGCATCTTCCTTCATAAGTCCAAGTCTTCCATATTTTTCTAAATCCGCCAGCAACAATATTCTGACCCAATAACACTCTATCTGAGAGTCTATGAGTCTATAGGTTTTATTTATAAAGGAAAATTTTAATTTAAAATAATCAAAATTATCTGTTTTATACTTTGACACTGCTCTCATCTTATAATATGGTTTAAGATCTGATACGACTGAATCTAGTTCCTTCACATTTTTTCCTTCTGGTTTCCTTGAAATTCCTGACTCTCTACTCTTTCAAATGAAGCCTGCTATTATTTTTTTCTGACTTGGTAAATTAATTTTTAGTAATTTAACTGGAATGCCATTACATAAATAGATTAGTTAGGTAAAATTGTCATTTTAAAAATTATGTTAGTTTTACCTACCCATGAATAATAAGTATTACTTCAATGATTTAGATTTAACTTTGTATAAAGGTGTTTTGTGGTTATATTCATATAATTCTGTGTCTGTTTTGGCCAGCATACTCATTTTTTAATACTGTCTAGTTATTTCAAATAGTCTAAAACAATATTGATCAATATGGCTGACATATAGCGTAGCTTCCCTATTTTTCTCTTTTGATTAAATCTCTTTTAGCTCATGATTACTATCCCTGCCTTTTTACTTAATAAATTCTACATTATAACTTTACAAAATAAATTCTCCTGACCTTATTTTATGTTCGTGTGTATCTCTCTTTTTACAGCATTTCTTGAAAGTAATATATTGTTGAATTCAAATTTTTAATTTACTATCAATTTCCATTTTATGGGTAACTTCATCCCATTCACATTCTAAATTATAGTTACTTGTATATTTTCCTCCTTCCTATTTTCCTCATTTTCCTTCTCACCCTATTCCTATCCCTCCTCACTCCTCTACTTTACTTCTTCCTTGCCCTGCTATTTCTTAACCTCTCTCCAAGAATCCCTCCCTTAACATCCCCCTCCACCTTATCCCCTTGCCCTCTTATTTCTTTCTGAATTTAGATTTTTATACCTTCTAAATATATATGTTGTTCTCTCTTTTTCCTCTTCCCATTAATGTACACACTCTTCTATACCCCCCATATCCTATTCCCTATCCCTCCCTTATCCTCTCCCTCCTCCTTATCCCCTTACCCTCTTATTTCTTTCTGAATTTAGAAGATTTTATACATATACATAAATGTATATGTATAAAAGTCTTACAAATGCTCTGTATATAAATTCTATGTATGTGTATATATGTGTGTGTGTATATAATATATAATTATATATGTTATATATCCATATATCTATACATCTATATATCTATATCTATATCTATATATATGTATGTATATTTCCCTCTTTAACCCATTCCTGATGAGAGTCAGGTTCCAGAAATACCAGCTCTCTTCCCCCATCTAATTCTTCTATATCAAGTCTTCCTCTTGCACCTCATATGTATGAGATAATTACTTTTTTACCTTTTCCTACATCATTTTGATTTTTAGAATCACGTCATACTCAGTTTTACCCCACTCTTTCTTTTGAACTACCCAATTACTAATGACAACCTTAGACATATTGTTTACATTTCCATGCATAAAAAGTAAACACTTCATTCTTATTGAATCCTTTGTAATTAGTCTTTGATGTTTTCCTTATATTTCTCTTGGATTTTGTATGTTAAATTTTCTATTAAGTTCTGGTCTTTTTGCAACAAAATCCTGAAAGTCTGTCAATTTGTTGAATGTTCATTTTTTTTCATTCAGGATTATACTTAACTTTGCTGGGTATGATATTTTTGGCCGTAACCCCAGCTCTTTTGATCTTTAACATATGGTGTTCTAAGACCTGTGGTCTTTTAGTGTAGCTGCTGCTATGTCTTACATAATTCTAATTGTGGCTCTGCCATATTTGAATTATTTTTTCTTGTTGCTCATGATATTTTCTCCCTAACCTGGGGGTTTTAGAGTTTGGCTATGATATTCCTATAGGTTTTCCTCCTAGTATCTCTTTCAGGTGGAGATCGGTGGATTTTTTTCTATTTCTACTTTCTCTTCTTTTTTTTAAACATGTTTTCTTTAATTATTTCTTGTATTATCATATCAAGATTTTTTTTATTGTAATTTTCAGGTAGTCCAATTATTCTTATGTTTTCTCTTTTTATCTGTTCTCCAGATCAGTTATTTTTCTTATAAGATGTTTCACATTCTCTTCTATTTTTTCATTCTTTTTTTTTTAGTGAGGCAGTCGGGATTAAGTGACTTGCCCAGGGTCACACAGCTAGTAAGTGTCAAGTGTTTGGTCTGAGGCCAGATTTGAACTCAGGTCCTCCTGACTTCAGGGCCGGTGCTCTATCCACTGCGCCACCTAGCTGCCCCTATTTTTTCCATTCTTTATATTTTGTTTTATTATTTCTTGGTCCCATACAACTTTGCTGGCTTCCCCTTGCCCAATTCTAATTTCCAAGAAATCATTTTCTTCCTTAAGATTTTAGATCTTCTTTTCCAGTTGGTTGACTTTTCATAATCTTCTTGTTTTTCTTGGATTGTTCTTATTTTAAAAAAAACAAACATTTTCCTCATTCTCTTTTATTTTGTTTTGAAGTCCTTTTTGAGTTTTTCTATAAGTTCTTTTTGTGCAGATGACTATTTGACATTACTCTTTGGGGTAAGAGAGACTTTTTTTTTCTGGCTTTAGTGTCATCCTCTGAATATGAACCCTGGTCTTCTCTATTCCCATAGTGACTGTCTGTGGTTAGGTTCTTTCTTCTTTGCCTGCTCATTTAAATTTTTTTTTTATCAGCTTGTTACTATGATAACCTCTAATCCTGGGGTGTGGTGGATGGTGCCTCTGGCCTCAGGTCCTTCTTATTTTTTGAGCTTTGTCCTGGGCCCAACCTCTGTACTCCTTTCCCCCTTCTAAGCCACAGCCAATCCCCTGGCACGCTGTGCTGGAAATGCTCTTGCTTCCTGAGAACCCTCCAGTGGCTATGACCTTCAGTTCTCCCCTCTGGTCTGGGACAGAGACCAAGAACTCAGCTCTCCTGTAAGTGCCCACAGCCAGCATCCCCGCCCCACTGCTTCTGCACTCACTGGGCTGGTTCCTCCTCACCCAGGACCGTGTTTCTGCAGCACAACTGGGCCTGGTGTCCCTTGTCTGTGGAGGCTCCCTCAATCTTACCTGGGCTCAGATGCTGACTCCCCACACAGTCTGGGAGGTGAAAATCCTTGTGGCTGAGCCTGAGGCTACCTCTCCACCCAGCTGCCCCCAGGGCTTGCCACTTCCTGTGTCATTAGAGCTAGCCTGGAGGTGTTTAGACTTCACTCAGCCAAACTCCCATCCTGGGGTCTTTCTTTGGATCTTCTCCAGTTGTCCTAGGAGGACTGCTGTTCTGCCCCAAGTCTTGTTTATTTTTAACACTCTATATTCACTCTGAGGTGCTATTTTGTCTTGTTTGTAAAGGAAATCTGGAGAGCTTGGAATTTTCTGACTTACTCTGCCATCTTCAAAGAATCCTATCTCCACAATATCTTTTTTTTTTTTTTTTTTTTTTGCTTTTTGGTAGAGCAATTGGAGTTAAGTGACTTGCCCAGGGTCACACAGCTAGTAAGTGTCAAGTGTGTGAGGGCAGATTTGAACTCGGGCTCTCCTGACTCCAAGGCTTGAGCTCTATCTACTGCATCACCTAGCTGCCCCCACAATATTTTTTGCCTTCATTCCCTTCTCCCTACTCTCTTGATCTCACTATTCTTTGCCTGGACAGTGCTATCAGTCTCTCTCCTTAATCTTCCTCCATTCTAGTCAGTCCTTCACATAGCCATCAAAGCAGATCTTTGACCAAGTCCCTCCCCTTCTGCATCATCCCCAGTGGCTCCCTATTCCTTTCAGGAGTAAATATGAATTCTCATGTTTGGCTTTTACAACCCTTCCTATCTTTCCAGTCTCATTAGATACCATTCCTCTTCCTGCATTCCACAATTCAGCAAAGCCTGCCCTCTTACTATACCTGGCACTATTGAACATGACCCAAATGTGAAAATCTTAAGCTAAGATGCCATCTATTAGGCAGAACCATTCAAAGCAGCAACAGTGGATTTATACTGAAAACTTTTTTGCTGAACTGAAGCCAGGGATGCTCCATGTCCATTTGTCAGTCCTGCTTGTAGAAATGAATACCTACCCCTAGAGAACGTGTCTCCTGGAGAAAAGCTGCAGTGTTTGTGGACAGTCATGGCCCATTAATGGGTGGTGCTGTGTTTTGTTCTGAAAAGAGCATTTAAAGAAGGAACTCAACTGCTTAAGAAGCTATTGTGACCAAATCAACAGAATAATTAATGACTATTTATTTCCAAATCTACCTTATTCCCCATGACATACACAGGTATTTCTTGAACTTAATGATGTATATGCAATCACATCACTCACAAGAGCAGAAAGTGTACATATTATATATCATTCTATTAGTGCAACAGGACCTAATAACTAGCTCCATTTTTAGAGTGTTTTTAGATTTGTGAAGTGCTTTACAAACATCTCATTTGGGTCTTGTCACAACCCTGGGAGCTCAATGCTCTTATTAATTCCTGCTTTACAGATGAGGAAACTGAGGTTGAGAGAGGGTAAATGACTTACTTAGGGTCACACAGCTAGTAAGTGTCTGAGGCTGGATTTGAATTTAGTCTTTTTGATTCCAGGTCTAGTGGTCTATCCACTGTGTCACCTAGCTTATAACTTATAAACAAATACTCATGTATTGGGAGTGTAGGTGCAATGATTTACTTATTTATATTGATAGGAGTGTGAGATTAAACGTATTTGAAGACCACAGCTTAGGTAATAGGGAGCCATGGAAGGTTTTTGAGGTGGAGAGTGAGAAGGTGTAATGATATTGAACTTCCTTCATAGACAGTAAAGATAAAATCCATTGATATATAAGCACAGAGAACATGCTGTTAGGTGAAATGATGGCACAGGATGGGAGGGGGCATGTACTTCCATAACAACAGTGTTATAATTGGCACTTATAGTTTTGGGGGGTCAATATTCCTATGATCGAAGTTATAATTAGTCAATAGACTCCACATAGACCTGAACTAGAACTGGGATCTGCAGTGTCAGAGCTGAGTTGACCTTTAGGGTCATAAGATCATAGACTTAGAGCTGGAAAGGGCCATAGAGGTCATTGAGACCACCCCCCCCCCATTTTACAATAAGGAAATTGAGGCACTGAGAGGTTAAGTGACTTTCTGAGATGGGAGGGCACTTCATCCACTTCTCCATCTTAGATCTGGGCTTGGCTGGATAATGCAGAGTGATGACTCTTAAGAGCAGAAGAGCCCAGGAGTGGAGCTGAACAGAGCTGGCAGAGAATGGGATGTAATAAACATTCATTAAGCACTTACTGTGTGCCAAGGACTTTTACAAATAGTATCTCATTTGATCTTCACAGCTGCCTGGGAGGTGGGGGCTATTGTTACCCTCTTTTTGCAGATAAGGAAATTGAGGCAAACAGATATTAAATGACTTTCCCAGGGCCACAAAGCTAATCAATGTTTGAGGCAGCATTTGAGTTCAGGTCTTCTTGACTCGAGGCCCAGCACTATATATATAGCACTATACCATCCAGCTGCCTGGGAGGGGGTGGGTGGGCAATGACACTGGTTTGTTCTTGGGTGATCAGAATAATCATGTCCCACCTGATGGTGAAGATTTGCCTCTGAGGAATTCAGGAAGTATTAGTCCAATGGTCTAGTCTGGACATTGTTACATAGGGTGTGGCATCATGAGTCAGTGTCTGTAGCCATCACATGGGTAGTGATTGACCTCCATCGCGTGAAAGGGGATTTACCTTAGAGACTCAGGACAGGGGATCAAATCCTGAGTCTACCATTTGATAGCTATGTTCTTCAGGGTCCATCACTTTACATTTCGGAGTCTCACCTTCCTTATCTATAAAATGGGAACAGTATAACATTCCACTTACCTCATGAAGTTATGGTAAGACAAGATTTCTCATGTGTCCTGAGAACTCAGTACTGTGCAGAATTACATAAGTCAAAGAAATAGTGACTCGTACCCTCCGTGCTTTTAAACTCATGGCTTTTCTTGTTCCTCATTATTCTTAATAATGGCTTATTATATGATGAAGCCACATGTTCTCCTGCAGTTGGTCAGCTGTGGCTCCTCCTGTGAGAATGGGCAGCCAACCCCTTGCCCTGCCATGGATGTTGTTTGAGAAGCGTACCTGGGGAGAAGGTGATGGGCCCAGAAGGTGATGGGCTGAAACAGACCTAGCTGGAGGCTATGAAGTATGGGCTTGCGGGTCTCCAGCAGGGTAGCTTCCCCTCTCCCCTTCCCCTGATTGCTAGGTCCTTCCCCTCTGACATGACCCACCCTCCATTTAGTTTGTTTCTGTCTTGTATGTACACTTGCATGTTGTCTCTCACATTAGAGTGTAAGCTCCTTGGGGTTCAGGCACCATGTTTTTGCCTTTCTTGTATCCCCAGCTCTAAGCACAGTGCCTGCCACATTTACCCAGTATTCATCTAGACCTGTTTAACTATGGGCTCCATTGTCTATATCACTGGCACTTTTGTTGGGTCTCCCCTTACCACCCCATCCTTCCCCACCTTCCCCTTGGAGATCACCATCTATCTTCTCTACATATATCTTGCATGTACCTCGTTATTTCCAGGTTATCCTCACATTGGAATATAAGCTCTCTGAGGGCAGGGGTGGTTATTTTCCCTTTTCTTCCCCTATCTTCAGTGCTTGGCACAGTTCCTGGCCCACAGTTGATGTTTGTAAACATGTGTTGATTGGTTGTTCATTAAAGAAGAAAGGACACTAACATTTTTCTGCTGCCTCTCTGTGGTGCTGAGACACAGAATGTCGCCATCTCTGAACAGCTGAAGTTGAGGTTCCCCGCAATGGGGAGGTGCATGGCGGGTGTGAAGGGGCTGTAACACACTGTGTAGGAGGATTTAGGAGGAAGGAGCAGTGTGTGAGGGGACATGGGAGACATCTCAGAGGATGGCCCGGGGAAACTTGCTGGCTCTGGAGTCACGGAGGATTCTCACTTCTGATCTCAAAGAACCGAGTGACTGTAGATGTTGTTTAATTTGTCTGGGCCTCAGTCTCCCAGCTGGAACGAATGACCTTCAAGGTCCCGTCCAGCTCAAGCTTTAGGAGCCTAGACTTGTGATTGGAAAAAAAAAAAACTGGTTCCATAAAAAAAATTGAAATGGTCCTTTGGTGAGAGCAAGGAATTATCCTCGGACACCCTGTGTGGTCCTCTGGTAGCCTAGAAAAGTGAGGAGAACCCTAGGAAGGTGCCTAGAACATCGGGTGCACCCTCTGCAGCAAACTGATGGGAGGCTTTGGATGCGAGTCACAGGCTGGGCAGGTGGGAATGGTCTGCGATCTTTATCCCTGGAGGGAGACCCTCATGGAGGAGATCCCAAGTCTGTTGGGCCAGCTGCAGCAGCTTAGAGATGGGGTGAGTCATTTTAGCAAGACACTAAGGCCACTAGGGGGCTCCACAGTGCACAGAGTGCTGGACTTGGAATTAGGAAGCTGTGCCGTTCTAAATTCTGCTTCAGACACTTCCTGACTATGTCAACCTAAGCAAGTCACTTAACTTTTGTCTGCTTCAGTTTCCTCATCTGTAAAATGAGGATAATCATAGCACCTTTCTCCCAGAGTTGTTTGAGTATCAAATGAGATAATATATGTAAAGTACTTTCCAACTTCAAAGCCAGGTTATTCTTGTTGTTATTGTTATTAATTTGCTTTTTGCCATTCTTCCTTTCATTCATACATGCATGCATTCATTCATTCACGCATGCATTCATTCATTCACTTACTTAACAAGCATTAATTAAGTCCCTCACCTGTGCCAGGACCTGTGTGAGGCACCAGTGATATAAAGACAAAAACCCACCCAGTTCTTGCCCTCAAGGGGCCGACCTTGGCTCTTACCAAGAGCTCTGTTGGCTCTGCCCAACATCAGTGCTCTGTACTCTTCCCACAGCTTCTCAGGAGAAGCGCTGACCTGCTGCTAATGTGCTGTGTTTGCCATTTTCACCGTTTCCTCCCTGGCCAATGTCCCCAAAGCTCTCCTTATCTCACTGACCCCTAGTCTTTTTCATCTCTTTATCTTTTTCTGCCTTCTCTTTAGTGTATGACCCCTTTGCTTGGCATGGCCTTCTCCTGATGCCATTCTCCTATGTCAGCCACCTAGGGAGGAGGGAGAAAAGAAAGCTCCCAGCAAGCATTGTAGATTGACCTGGGAACTTGTCAAACCAAAGCGATAGAATTGAATGGAAAAATGGAAACCATTCAAGTTGCCCAGTCTGTCAGTCAATAAACATTTATTAAGCATCTACCATGTGCCAGGCATTGTACTGAGTGCTGGGGATATAAATACAAGCAAAAAAACATACAGCCTTTGCCCTCAAGGAACTTACAATCTAATAGAAGATAAGCACACAAATATGTACAAACAATCTATATATATAGGCCATGTAGGAAATAAGAGAGAGAAGGCACTAGAATTAAGAGGAATTGGAAAAGGCTTCCTCTAGAAAGTGGGATTTTAGTTGGGATCTGAAGGAAGTCAGCGAAGCCATTAGGCAGAGATGAGGAGAGAAAAACATTTCAGACACAAGAGACAGTCAGAGAATGCCTGGAGCTGAGAGATCTTGCTGGTGGAACAGCAAGAAAGCCAGTGTCACTGGATTTGAAGAGTATATGGTGGGGAGTAAGGTACAGGAATACTGGAAAGGTGTGTGTGTGTGTGTGTGTGTGTGTGTGTGTGTGTGTGTGTGTGTGTGTGTGTGTGTGCATGTGTACGGGGGCAGAATTAAGCTGTGAATAGCTTTGAATGCCAAACAAAGGATTTTATCTTTGATTCTAGAGGTGATAGGAAGCCATTGAGTAGGGAATGACATGGTCAAACCTGTGTTTTAGGAAAATCTCTTTGGCAGTTGAGTGGAGGAAGGACTGGAGTAGGGAGAGACTTGTGGCAGGCAGACCCATGGGCAGGCTATTGCAATAGTCCAGACATGATGAGAGCCCGCACTGGTGTGGTGGCAGAGACAAAGGACAGAAGGCAGTCAATTTTTGAGATATTGTAAGGGGAAATCAACAGGCTTTGGCTTGGATGTGAGGAATGAGAGAGAATAGGGAGTGGAAGATGACTCTTAGATTGTGAGTCTGGGGGACTGGGAGAATGGTGGTGTGTTCCACAATAACAGGGAATGTAGGATATGGGGAGAGGTCAGGGGGAAAGATCAGGAGTTCTGTCTTGGACGTGTTGGTTTTAAGATTCTTCTAGACATCTAGTTTGAGATGACTGAAAGACAGTTGGATGTGAAAGATTGCTGGTCAGCAAAGAGGTTAGGGCAGGATAGGTAGTTTGAGAATTGTTAGCATAGAAATGATAATGAAATCCATTGGAGAGGATGCAATCACCAAGTGCCACAGTATAGAGGAAGAAAAGTGCTGTGGGGTGCCTGTGGTTCACTAATCGTGACCTGAATGAGAGTCCTGGGAAGGAGGCTGAGAAGGAGTGGTGTGATAGATGGGAGCCAAACCAGTAGAGGTGCCCTGAGAACTAGGGAGGAAAGCTTAAGAAGTGGCTGATGAACAGTGCCAATGTGGCAGAGAGGCCCAAAAGAATGAGGACTGAGGAAGGGTCATTGGCAGAAGAGCCGAAAGGTTAAGGCAGAGTGAAAAACCATAGCATTTACGTGGCAAATACTATGTGCCAGGCCCTGTGCTTAGCACTTTATAAATATTTGATTTCATTTTATTTCCCACAACAACCCTGGGAAGTAGATGCTATTATTATCTACATTTTATAGTTGAGGAAACTGAGGTAGACAGAAATTAAGTGACTTACCAAGGTCTCACATCTTTCTGTGTCCAGGCTTAGCCCTTTATCCACTGTGTTCCCTAGCTGCTATGCCACAAAATGAGTTTATGTGATCCTAGGAATTGCACGTGCCTGTCAGGCCTGGTCTCTCTTGTTTGGAGGGTGAATTGATGGGAGCCATAGCAGTTCCAGGGGTCAAGTGACACTTACTAAAATTTCCCAGTGAAATAATGGCAGCTCACTCTTGAGTCCAGAGACTGGGATCATCCCCTTGGAGAATGGGGATGTCCCTTTTTTGTTAACTGGAAGAGAAAGAGCTCTCTTAATGGAACTCGTTATTTTCCAAAAGCACCAAATGGGTGGAATTCAATTAAGAAAGAGGCAGGTCTTAAAAACAAAGAGAATAAAGATGAAAGCTTGCTACTGGTTTAAAATGCACACTATCTAATTATGCTTTTTAAAAGTGCATAATTAAAACATACACTCTCATAAGGAGGCTCTTTTCTTAAAGTGAGACATGTTTAGGAGGGTATTAAACACTTAACAACTCTCTGGTGATTGTTGCTATTTACCCAAGAGACCATGCTGGCTTTGACTTGTTGGGCCATTTGGGTACTAATCCATGTGACTTTGAAAAATGTCTTCTAGAAAAGCGTCCCAAACAGAGTTTGTTGAATTATTCCTTCGCTTGGTGGGGCCTCAGTTTCCTCATTTCTAAAATGAGAAGATTGGACCAGTTGGTTTCTAAGGTTCCTTTCAGCTTTCAATGCTCTGACAAGCTGTGTGGTGCAATGTAGAGTGTCCTGTCTTGGGACAGGACTCAGAGGCTAAGGAGTTTGACTCTCACTTTGGCCACTTTTCCTGTTGATCTGATATTATGTCTGTAGACTCTTCCATTGATGGCGATCCTTTGAGTTAACCGGGCAAGCGACAGGACCTGGATTCAGGCCCCTGCTTTGCCAGCACTTATAACTCTGGGTGACCCTGAGCAAATTACTTTCCCATTCTGGGCCTTGGTTTCTCCAGGGGGCAAGATAAAGGGATTGGACTATATCTCATGATATGAATGAAACTGCTCTGCATGTATATGTGTACCTATGTATATATGTTTGTGTGTATATGTTATATATGTATATGTATGTATATATATACATGTGTGTGTGTATGTGTGTGTATGTATAAATGTATCCATGCTTAATTGTAGCCTTCTTGGGGGAGGAAAGGGGGGAAGGGGAAAGGCAGAGAATAAAAGAAAACTCACAAGAAGCAAAGAAAAGATGGACAGCTCTGAACACAGTGTGTAGTATTTACTTTATAGGCTTTCTTTTTTTTAAATTTATTTCTTTTTTGCTTTTTGGTGAGGCAATTGGGGTTAAGTGACTTGCCTAGCTAGTAAGTGTTAAGTGTCTGAGGCTGGATTTGAACTCAAGTCCTCTTGATTCCAAGGCCAGAGCTCTGTTCACTTAGGCTTTCTTGAAATGGAAATTTATTGTGGTATATTTGGAATCCTCTCCTATGTTCTGCTGTGCACGAGGCAATGCTTTTTTTTTTTGTTTTTTTTTTATTTTGTATTTAAGTTTATAATATGTTTCTTTTTTTTTGCTTATTGTGTATTTAAGTTTTATCATTTAAGTTTAAAATTAAAAAAAAAGAAAGGAACTGCTCTTTCAAAAGTTGCCAACAATCCCTTAAATGCTAAATCCAGTGGCCTTTTCCCAGGCTGCATCCTTCTTTACCTCATCTGTAGGTCCCAGTGCTTGCATGTGCAGTAGGAAGCGCTTAATAAATGCTTGGCTGGTTGTCGCATTTGATGCTGTTGACCATTCCCTGCTCCTGGACGCTCTCTCCTTTCTGGGTTGTTGGGATACTTCTTCTTTGGTTCGTCCACCCCAAGGCTCTGTGCTAGATCCTTTTTCTTCCCTCTCTACGCTCTCTCCCTTGGTGACCTCACAAACACCAGTGGTCCAGCAATCATCTCTCTACTGATGATTCTCAGGTCTGCATGTGTACCTGTAGTCCCTCCCCTGAGGTTCAGTCCCACATCACCAATTACTTATTATACATTTCTAACTGGACTACCATAGTCCACTTAAATTCTGTTTAAGATAGCGCAGGCAATAGAGCACTGAACTTGGAATCAGGAAGACCTGAGTTAGAATTTTGCCTTAGATATTACTAGCTGTGTTGCCCTGGGCATGTTACTTAAGGTCTCCCAGCCTCAGTTTCCTCATCTGCATAATGAGGACTTTGAACTCTATGGCCAGAGCTCCCTTCTAGATCTCTAACTTCAATCCTATGTCCAAAACAGAACTCATCATCTTCTGCTCTACCCCTAGCCCAACTCCTTCCCTCTTCTGTATAACTCTGTTTCTGTTGAGGGCCCTGTCATCCTTCCAGGCACCTGGCATCCAACTTTTCTACTCCTCCCTCAGCTTAACCTCACCTTTTCAGTCTTTGGCAAATCTTGTCACCTTAAATTATCTTTCCCAATTGTCCTCTTCTCTCCACTGAAAGTACTTTAGTACCAACCTGGGTCACTTCCTTTCACCAAGATTATAGTAACAGCCGTCTCACTGGTGTTTCCACCTCTAGTTTCTTCCTCCTTTAAGCCACCCTCCACACAGTTGCAAAATTGGCATTCCTAAGGTCTACTACTGACCAAATTGCTCCCTTGCCTAGAAACTTCAGAGCCTCCCTCTTACCACTGGGACACCATCCAAACTGCTCTGTTTGACATTACATGATCTTCCTAATCTGGCTTCTGCAGACCTTTCCAGGCTTAGTGACCTTCATGCCCTGTCCATTCTAGCTGCCTCTTTGCAGAAGCTTTCTTCCAGGCTCAGAATGTACACCCTCCTCCCTTGACAGAATCCCTAACTACCTTAAAGGCTTAGCTCAACAGGCCTTTCGTGATCCCTTGGTTATTGATACCCTTCTTCTAGAAATTATCATGAATTAATTTTTTTGTGGCATCTTGAAGTGCCCTCCAACTCACATAGTGGGTCCCCCAGGCAACCTCTGTGGGTGGGCATCCACTCCAAACCACAGCTCAGGAGCCCTCCCCACTCCTCCTAAGGTTGTTGCCTTTAACAAACAGCCAGAGGACATAATTAGTTCAAAACACTTAATGCAATAGCAGAGTAAGAAAACATTTCTCCATAAACCTGGAGTTTATACACAACATCAATGGGAAGACAGGATACATGGTGGGAACTTAGAGAAACACACACATTGGGGCCACACATGGAAAAGGGTGACTTCTGCAACTGACGCTGAAGGCCCATTCATGTCTTCCAGAGATCCCATCCTCTTGCTCCCTCTGGCCTGCCACCTTCTGGGCTCTGCTGGACGCCGTTCCATTGGATGACCGTGGTCTGCTCCACACTTCCAGAAACAACCCCTCTGGGTAGGAGACCGTGCACCTTTTTCTACTCCTGACTTCAGGTTTTTGGTGAATTCCTTGACTCTCTCTTCCTCATGAAAGAGTGGGCTCAACAATGCTCTTTTATTTCAAAAGTCAGAGGCTTTTTATTGTTCTTTTAGGAATGTTGCTTTCCTTAGCCATAGGACAGTCAGCAGCCTTATGGGAAAAATATCCTCATTGACTTATCTTATTTCCATCATGGGCTTGGTTTCAAAGTCTCTGGCGAAGTAGGATATTCTCAGTTCTAGGTGCCAAGGATCTTTAGAAGGAAAAGAATAGATACTCCATGCTAAGTAATGGTACCTTCAGGTTTGAAGCTGTCTTCTTTATGATCTCAGCACCTGGTCCAGGGACTTGGGTCTTTCTCAGAACCCTCATAGAGAACATTCTCTGGGCTTCCTAACATGAACCTATGAAGCCTGCGTTAGCCTTGGTCATTATATATGTGTGGGCTACTCACCCAATAACAAATAATTCTGTATTTTGAGATGTCCCAGTTTTCTGAACTCAAACCCCTTACGTTCTTCCATGTAGAGGAGTGGGCAGGAAAAAGGGTCAGAGGCAAAGCTAAGTCTAGTCTCCCAGATCACTGTTATAGTAGCCTACCTGCCCATTCATCACACACACACACACACACACACACACACGCACACACACACACACACACACACACGGCCATAAAGAGGTATGGCCAGTGAAGCTGAAAAAGGCTCTGAGCTCCCCCTTACATCTGTATGCATTGTGTATTGACTTTTTTGTTATGATTCTTTTTCCTTCTACCCCTTTCCAATTGGAATATAAGCCCTATGAGGGCAGGCCCTTTTTCATTTTTTTTTGGATGTCTATGTAGTGCAATGCCTAGCTCATAAGGGATGTTTAATAAATATTTGTTGAATCAATGTGTGACTATATGACCTCAAAGGTCATCCCAGCTCTGAACTCAGGGCCCTAGTTAGAACTTACATGTATTATCTCATTTAATTCTCGCTATGCTCTGGGGAAATGAGCATCTGTGTGGTGCAGTGGATAGAGCACTGGGCTTGGAATCAGGAAGACTCACCTTCATGAGTTCAAACCTGGCCTCAGACACATACTACCTGTGTGACCCTAGGCAAGTCACTTAACTCTGTCTGTCTTAGTTTCCTCGTCTGTAAAAAATGAGCTGGAGAAGGAAATGGCAAGTCAGTCCAGTATCACGGCCAAGAACCCCCCCAACCCTGCCCCAAAGGGGTCACAGAGAATTGGATATGGCTAAAATGACTCAACAACAATGACGACGACAACAACCACATGCTCCAGGGAGGAAGCCAGGGCAAATGTTATTGTAATCCTTGTTTTATAGATGAGGAAACTGAGGTTCAGAGAGAAGGAATACTTCAGTGTCACAGTTCTTTAGAGATTTAGAGGACTTGCAACTGAAAGGAGCCTCAGTGATGATCTAGTCTAGTCCCTTCATTTTATACATGGCTAAACTGAAGTCCACATGTACTAGCTGTGTGGCTCTGGGCAAATCACTTCACCCTGTTTGCCTCAGTTTCCTCATCTGTAAAATGAGCTAGAGAAGGAAACAGCAAACCACTCTAGTATCTCTGCCAAGAAAACTCCATATGGGGTCATGGAGAGTCAGACACAGCTGAAACACTGAACAACAGCAACTAGCTGAGGCCCAGGGAGGGAGATTAACATGCTCAAGGTCACACAGGTAGTAAGCTGCAGAGCTGGAATCTGAGCCCAGTCTGCCCGTGTGCCATATTGGATTAACCAGAAGTCTTACCACCCCTACTCAATCTGCTCTAAATATGATCGGTCCAAGTAGAATAAACACTATCCTCAGCAAAACCTCCTTGGACTCCGAGCTGGGGAGCTGGGGAGCTGGGGAGCTGGGGAGCTGGGCCTTCATCCCTCTGCACCCTCACTGCTCTGCTGAATCGGGCCTTTGTGGGGCAGGTGGCTGAGGGCTGGGTTGGATTTTAGGAAATCAGGCTGAACTCAAGAGAAGCAGCGAATGGCAAAAGGAATGAGTCCGAGGGCGAGCGTCCCCAGGATTGGATCAGCCACCCTCTCTCCCTCCCCGGACTGGTTGGGACCCTGGGGACCATCTAGCTCACCATTTACTGAGTCAGGGGCCACTGCTCTGCCACCAGAGCCACCCTCTGGGCTCTGATTCTTGGTGGTTACAGAGTCACTGTAGACTAGAGCAGCTCGAAAAATGGCTATGGTATCCAAACAGCTCGCCCCTCCAGAGTGGTTTACAATGTGCAACATCCTTCCTCCTCACAACCATTATGTGAGGATGACTGTGTCCCTTTTGTAGATGAGGAAACTGAGGCTCAGAGATTTATTTGATTTGAGTTACCCAATGAGCTAGCGGTAGAGCTGGGGCTAGAAGCCAGGTCTCACTCTGTCAACCAGAATCCTTCCTTCCCTTTGAGGTTCATCTCTGGTGTTGTGTCACCTCCTCCTGGAAGCCTTCTGTGATTCCCTCAGCTGCTGGAAACGTCTTCATCCTAAAGTATCTTCTATCTCCCTATCAATTTATGTGCTAGAATAGAAATTTGGGATTAGGGATTAGATTTCTCTTTGTGTCTTTGGCACTTAGCATAATGCCTTGCATATTGGAGAAACTTCATAATTATTTACTAAAATGTAAGGAGTCTCAGAGAGTCTCTAGTTCAATTGATAAAAGAGGCTGTTGAAGGCTCGGGAGGGACAGAGCCTTGCCTGACTTCCCAGGCGAGTAGAGACAGAGCTAGGCCTTCAACTCAGACCCCATACCTAGCCCCGGCTCACAGAGAAGGGCTTGACCATTCCACTCCGGGGTGAAAAGTTCACATGATTACAGATTTAGAACCAGAACGGACCCTGGAAATTGGCCAGGACAACACTCATTTTATAGCAAAGGAAACTGAGGCACAGAGAAGGAACAAATCACTTGTTCAGTCACCCAGACAGTAAATTGAAGAACTGGTCCTTTGGCATTGAATCCAGTGTGATACACACACACACACACACACACACACACACACACACACACACACACA